>NW_028322234.1:19822921-19976449 GCF_059928025.1 Delphinapterus leucas
GGACGGTTTAGGGTACAGGGTAGGGTACGACAACGGTTTAGGGTGAGCGTACGTGTTAGGGTACGGTTTCGTGTTAGCGTACGGGTTAGGATTAGGGGACGTGTTAGGGTAAGGCTTCGGGTAAGGGTTAGGTTTAGGGTTAGGGTTAGGGGACGGGGACGGGGACGGGGACGGTTTAGGGTACAGGTGAGTGTACGACAACGGTTTAGTGTGAGCGTACATGTTAGGGTACGGGTTAGTGTTAGCGTACGGGTTAGGATTAGGGGACGGGTTAGGGTAAGGCTTCGGGTAAGGGTTAGGGTTAGGGTTAGGGTCAGGGGACGGGGACGGTTTAGGGTACAGGTTAATGTACGACAACGGTTTAGGCTGAGCGTACGTGTTAGGGTACGGATTAGTGTCAGCGTATGGGTTAGGAATAGGTGACGGGTGAGGGTAAGGCTTCGGGTAAGGGTTAGGGTTAGGGTTAGGGTTAGGGTTAGGGGACGGGGACGGGGACGGTTTAGGGTACAGGTTAGGGTACGACAATGGTTTAGGGTGAGCGTACGTGTTAGGGTACGGGTTAGTGTTAGCGTACGGTTTAGGATTATGGGACGGGTGAGGGTAAGGCTTCGGGTAAGGGTTAGGTTCAGGATTAGGGTTAGGTTTAGGGTTAGGGGACGGGGACGGTTTAGGGTACAGGTTAGGGTACGACACGGTTTAGGGTGAGCGTACGTGTTAGGGTACGGGTTAGTGTTAGCGTACGGGTTAGGACTACGGGACGGGTGAGGGTAAGGCTTCGGGTAAAGGTTAGGGTTAGTGTTAGGGTTAGGGTTAGGGTTAGGGGACGGGGAAGGTTTAGGGTACAGTTTAGGGTACGACAATGGTTTAGGGTGAGTGTACGTGTTAGGGTATGGGTTAGTGTTAGCGTACGGGTTAGGATTAGGGGACGGGTGAGGGTAAGGCTTCGGGTAAGTGTTAGGGTTAGGGTTAGGGTTAGGGGAAGGGGACGGTTTAGGGTACAGGTTAGGGTACGACAACTGTTTAGGGTGAGCGTACGTGTTAGGGCACGGGTTAGTGTTAGCGTACGGGTTAGGATTAGGGGACGGGTGAGGATAAGGCTTTGGGTAAGGGTTAGGGTTAGGGTTAGGTTAGGGGAAGGGGACGGTGACGGGGACGGTTTAGGGTACAGGTTAGGGTACGACAACGGTTTAGGGTGAGCGTACGTGTTAGGGTACGGGTTAGTGTTAGCGTACGGGTTAGGTTTAGGGGAGGGGTGAGGGTAAGCCTTCGGGTAAGGGTTAGGGTTAGGGTTAGGGTTAGGGTAAGGAGACGGGGACGGGGACGGTTTAGAGTACAGGTTAGGGTACGACAACAGTTTAGGGTGAGCGTACGTGTTAGGGTACGGGTTAGTGTTAGCGTACGTGTTAGGATTACGGGACGGGTGAGGGTAAGGCTTCGGGTAAGGTTTAGGGTTAGGGTTAGGGGACGGGGACGGTTACGGGGACGCTTTAGGGCACAGGTTAGGTTACGACAACGGTTTAGGGTGAGTGTACGTGTTAGGGTACGGGTTAGTGTTAGCGTACGGGTTAGGATTAGGGGACGGGTGAGGGTAAGGGTTCGGGCAAGGGTTAGGTTTAGGGTTAGGGTTAGGGGATGGGGACGGTTTAGGGTACAGGTTAGGGTACGACAACGGTTTAGGGTGAGCGTACGTGTTAGGGTACGGGTTAGGGTTAGCGTACGGTTTAGGGTTAGGGGACGGGTGAGGGTAAGTCTTCGGGTAAGGGTTAGGGTTAGGGTTAGGTTTAGGGTTAGGGTTAGGGGACAGGGACGGGGACGGTTTAGGGTACAGTTTAGCGTACGACAACCGTTTAGGGTGAGCGTATGTGTTAGGGTACGTGTTAGTGTTAGCGTACGGGTTAGGATTAGGGGACGTGTGAGGGTAAGGCTTCGGGTAAGGTTTAGGGTTAGGGTTAGGGTTAGGGTTAGGGGACAGGGACGGTTTAGGGTACAGTTTAGGGTACGACAACGGTTTAGGGTGAGCGTACGTGTTAGGGTAGGTGTTAGTGTTAGCATACGAGTTAGGATTAGGGGACGGGTGAGGGTAAGGCTTAGGGTAAGGGTTAGGGTTAGGGAAGGTTTAGGGTTAGGGGACGGGGACGGGGAAGGTTTAGGGTACAGGTTAGTGTACGAGAACGGTTTAGGGTGAGCGCACGTGTTAGGGTACGGTTTAGTGTTAGCGTACGGGTTAGGATTAGGGGACGGGTGAGGGTAAGGCTTCGGGTAAGGGTTAGGGTTAGGATTAGGGTTAGGGTTAGGGTTAGGGGACGGGGACGGTTTAGGGTACAGGTTAGGGTACGACACGGTTTAGGGTGAGAGTGCGTGTTAGGGTACGGGTTAGTGTTAGCGTACGGGTTAGGATTCGGGGACGGGTGAGGGTAAGGCTTCGGGTAAGGGTTAGGGTTAGGGTTAGGGTAAGGGGACGGGGACGGGGAGGGTTTAGGGTACAGGTTAGAGTACGACAACGGTTTAGGGTGAGCGTACGTGTTAGGGTACGGGTTAGTGTTAGCGTACGGGTTAGGATTAGGGGACGGGTGAGGGTAAGGCTTCGGGTAAGGGTTAGGGTTAGTGTTAGGGTTAGGGTTAGGGTTAGGGGACGGGGAAGGTTTAGGGTACAGTTTAGGGTACGACAATGGTTTAGGGTGAGCGTACGTGTTAGGGTATGGGTTAGTGTTAGCGTACGGGTTAGGATTAGGGGACGGGTGAGGGTAAGGCTTCGGGTAAGTGTTTGGGTTAGGGTTAGGGTTAGGGTTAGGGTTAGGAGATGGGGACGGTTTAGGGTACAGGGTAGGGTACGACAACTGTTTAGGGTGAGCGTACGTGTTAGGGTACGGGTTAATGTTAGCGTACGGGTTAGGATTAGGGGACGGGTGAGGATAAGGCTTTGGGTAAGGGTTAGGGTTAGGGTTAGGGTTAGGGGAAGGGGATGGTGACGGGGACGGTTTAGGGTACAGGTTAGGGTACGACAACGGTTTAGGGTGAGCGTACGTGTTAGGGTACGCGTTAGTGTTAGCGTACGTGTTAGGTTTAGGGGAGGGGTGAGGGTAAGCCTTCGGGTAAGGATGAGGGTTAGGGTTAGGGTTAGGGTAAGGAGACGGGGACGGGGACGGTTTAGAGTACAGGTTAGGTTACGACAACAGTTTAGGGTGAGCGTACGTGTTAGGGTACGGGTTAGTGTTAGCGTATGGGTTAGGATTAGGGGACGGGTGAGGGTAAGGCTTCGGGTAAGGTTTAGGGTTAGGGTTAGGGGACGGGGACGGTTACGGGGACGCTTTAGGGCACAGGTTAGGTTACGGCAACGGTTTAAGGTGAGGGTACGTGGTAGGGTACGGGTTAGTGTTAGCGTACGGGTTAGGATTAGGGGACGGGTGAGGGTAAGGCTTCGGGTAAGGGTTAGGGTTAGGGTTAGGGTTAGGGGATGGGGACGGTTTAGGGTACAGGTTAGGGTACGACAACGGTTTAGGTTGAGCGTACGTGTTAGGGTACGGGTTAGTGTTAGCGTACGGGTTAGGATTAGGGGACGGGTGAGGGTAAGGCTTCGGGTAAGGGTTAGGGTTAGGGTTAGGGTTAGGGGATGGGGACGGTTTAGGGTACAGTTTAGGGTACGACAACGGTTTAGGGTGAGCGTACGTGTTAGGGTAGGTGTTAGTGTTAGCATACGAGTTAGGATTAGGGGACGGGTGAGGGTAAGGCTTAGGGTAAGGGTTAGGGTTAGGGTAAGGTTTAGGGTTAGGGGACGGGGTAGGGGAAGCTTTAGGGTACAGGTGAGTGTACGAGAACGGTTTAGGGTGAGCGTACGTGTTAGGGTACGGGTTAGTGTTAGCGTACGGGTTAGGATTAGGGGACGGGTGAGGGTAAGGCTTCGGGTAAGGGTTAGGGTTAGTGTTAGGGTCAGGGTTAGGGTTAGGGGACGGGGACGGTTTAGGGTACAGGTTAGGGTACGACAACGGTTTGGGGTGAGTGTACGTGTTAGGGTACGGGTTAGTGTTAGCGTACGGTTTAGGATTAGGGAACGGGTGAGGGTAAGGCTTCGGGTAAGGGTTCGGGTTAGGGTTAGGGTTAGGGTTAGGGTTAGGTTTAGGGGACGGGGACGTTTTAGGGTACAGGTTAGGGTACGACAACGGTTTAGGGTGAGCGTACGTGTTAGCGTACGGTTTAGTGTTAGCGTACGGGTTAGGATTAGGGGACGGGTGAGGGTAAGGCTTCGGGTAAGGGTTAGGGTTAGGATTAGGGTTAGAGTTAGGGTTAGGGGACGGGGACGGTTTAGGGTACAGGTTAGGGTACGACACGGTTTAGGGTGAGAGTGCGTGTTAGGGTACGGATTAGTGTTAGCGTACGGGTTAGGATTAGGGGACGGGTGAGGGTAAGGCTTCGGGTAAGGGTTAGGGTTAGGGTTAGCGTAAGGGGACGGGGACGGGGACGGTTTAGGGTACAGGTTAGGGTACGACAACGGTTTAGGGTTAGCGTACGTTTTAGGGTACGGATTAGTGTTATCGTACGGGTTAGGATTAGGTGACGGGTGAGCGTAAGGCTTCGGGTAAGTGTTAGGGTTAGGGTTAGGGTTAGGGTTAGGGGATGGGGACGGCTTAGGGTACAGGTTAGGGTACGACAACTGTTTAGGGTGAGCGTACATGTTTGGGTACGGGTTAGTGTTAGCGTACGGGTTAGGATTAGGGGACGGGTGAGGGTAAGGCTTCGGGTAAGGGTTAGGGTTAGTGTTAGGGTTAGGGTTAGGGTTAGGGGACGGGGAAGGTTTAGGGTACAGTTTAGGGTACGACAATGGTTTAGGGTGAGCGTACGTGTTAGGGTATGCGTTAGTGTTAGCGTACGGGTTAGGATTAGGGGACGGGTGAGGGTAAGGCTTCGGGTAAGAGTTAGGGTTAGGGTTAGGGTTAGGGTTAGGGGATGGGGACGGCTTAGGGTACAGGTTAGGGTACGACAACTGTTTAGGGTGAGCGTACATGTTTGGGTACGGGTTAGTGTTAGCGTACGGGTTAGGATTAGGGGACGGGTGAGGATAAGGATTTGGGTAAGGGTTAGGGTTAGGGTTAGGGTTAGGGGAAGGGGACAGTGACGGGGACGGTTTAGGGTACAGGTAAGGGTACGACAACGGTTTAGGGTGAGCGTACGTGTTAGGGTACGGGTTAGTGTTAGCGTACGGGTTAGGTTTAGGGGAGGGGTGAGGGTAAGCCTTCGGGTAAGGGTTAGGGTTAGGGTTAGGGTTAGGGTAAGGAGACGGGGACGGGGACGGTTTAGAGTTCAGGTTAGGGTACGACAACAGTTTAGGGTGAGCGTACGTGTTAGGGTACGGGTTAGTGTTAGCGTACGGGTTAGGATTAGGGGACGGGTGAGGGTAAGGCTTCGGGTAAGGTTTAGGGTTAGGGTTAGGGGACGGGGACGGTTACGGGGACGCTTTAGGGCACAGGTTAGGTTACGACAACGGTTTAGGGTGAGTGTACGTGTTAGGGTACGGGTTAGTGTTAGCGTACGGGTTAGGATTAGGGGACGGGTGAGGGTAAGGCTTCGGGCAAGGGTTAGGGTTAGGGTTAGGGTTAGGGGATGGGGACGGTTTAGGATACAGGTTAGGGTACGACAACGGTTTAGGGTGAGCGTACGTGTTAGGGTACGGGTTAGGGTTAGCGTACGGTTTAGGGTTAGGGGACAGGTGAGGGTAAGGCTTCGGGTAAGGGTTAGGGTTAGGGTTAGGTTTAGGGTTAGGGTTAGGGGACGGGACGGGGACGGTTTAGGGTACAGGTTAGCGTACGACAACCGTTTAGGGTGAGCGTATGTGTTAGGGTACGTGTTAGTGTTAGCGTACGGGTTAGGATTAGGGGACGTGTGAGGGTAAGGCTTCGGGTAAGGTTTAGGGTTAGGGTTAGGGTTAGGGTTAGGGGACGGGGACGGTTTAGGGTACAGTTTAGGGTACGACAACGGTTTAGGGTGAGCGTACGTGTTAGGGTAGGTGTTAGTGTTAGCATACGAGTTAGGATTAGGGGAAGGGTGAGGGTAAGGCTTAGGGTAAGGGTTAGGGTTAGGGTAAGGTTTAGGGTTAGGGGACGGGGACGGGGAAGGTTTAGGGTACAGGTTAGTGTACGAGAACGGTTTAGGGTGAGCGTACGTGTTAGGGTACGGTTTAGTGTTAGCGTACGGGTTAGGATTAGGGGACGGGTGAGGGTAAGGCTTCGGGTAAGGGTTAGGGTTAGGATTAGGGTTAGGGTTAGGGTTAGGGGACGGGGACGGTTTAGGGTACAGGTTAGGGTACGACACGGTTTAGGGTGGGAGTGCGTGTTAGGGTACGGGTTAGTGTTAGCGTACGGGTTAGGATTAGGGGACGGGTGAGGGTAAGGCTTCGGGTAAGGGTTAGGGTTAGGGTTAGGGTAAGGGGACGGGGACGGGGAGGGTTTAGGGTACAGGTTAGAGTACGACAATGGTTTAGGGTGAGCGTACGTGTTAGGGTACGGTTTAGTGTTAGCGTACGGGTTAGGATTAGGGGACGGGTGAGGGTAAGGCTTCGGGTAAGGGTTAGGGTTAGGGTTAGGGTTAGGGTTAGGGGACGGGCACGGTTTAGGGTTCAGGTTAGGTTACGACAACGGTTTAGGGTGAGCGTACGTGTTAGGGTATGGGTTAGTGTTAGCGTACGGTTTAGTATTAGGGGACGGGTGACGGTAAGGCTTCGGGTAAGTGTTAGGGTTAGGGTTAGGGTTCAGGTTAGGGTTAGGGTACGGGGACGGTTTAGGGTACAGGTTAGGGGACGACAACGGTTTAGGGTTAGCGTACGTTTTAGGGTACGGATTAGTGTTAGCGTACGGGTTAGGATTAGGTGACGGGTGAGCGTAAGGCTTCGGGTAAGTGTTAGGGTTAGGGTTAGGGTTAGGGGACGGGGCCGGGGACGGTTTAGGGTACAGGTTAGTGTACGACAACGATTTAGGGTGAGCGTACGTGTTAGGGTACGGGTTAGTGTTAGCGTACGGGTTAGGATTAGGTGACGGGTGAGGGTAAGGCTTCGGGTAAGGGTTAGGGTTAGGATTAGGGTTAGGGTTAGGGTTAGGGGACGGGCACGGTTTAGGGTACAGGTTAGTGTACGACACGGTTTAGGGTGAGAGTGCGTGTTAGGGTACGGGTTAGTGTTAGCGTACGGGTTAGGATTAGGGGACGGGTGAGGGTAAGGCTTCGGGTAAGGGTTAGGGTTAGGGTTAGGGTAAGGGGACGGGGATGGGGACGGTTTAGGGTACAGGTTAGGGTACGACAACGGTTAAGGGTGAGCGTACGGTTCAGTGTTAGCGTACGGGTTAGGATTAGGGGACGGGTGAGGGTAAGGCTTCGGGTAAGTGTTAGGGTTAGGGTTAGGGTTAGGGGACGGGGACGGGGACGGTTTAGGGTTCAGGTTAGGGTACGACAACGGTTTAGGATGTGCGTACGTGTTAGGGTATGGGTTAGTGTTAGCGTACGGGTTAGGATTAGGGGACGGGTGACGGTAAGGCTTCGGGTAAGGGTTAGGGTTAGGGTTAGGGTTAGGGTTAGGGTTAGGGTACGGGGACAGTTTAGGGTACAGGTTAGGGTACGACAACGGTTGAGGGTTAGCGTACGTTTTAGGGTACGGATTAGTGTTCGCGTACGGGTTAGGATTAGGTGACGGGTGAGCGTAAGGCTTCGGGTAAGTATTAGGGTTAGGGTTAGGGTTAGGGGACGGGGCCGGGGACGGTTTAGGGTACAGTTTAGTGTACGACAACGATTTAGGGTGAGCGTACGTGTTAGGGTACGGGTTAGTGTTAGCGTACGGGTTAGGATTACGGGACGGGTGAGGGTAAGGCTTCGGATAAGGGTTAGGGTTGCGATTAGGGTTAGGGTTAGGGTTAGGGGACGGGGACGGTGTAGGGTACAGGTTAGGGTACGACAACGGTTTAGGGTGAGCGTATGTGTTAGGGTACGGGTTAGTGTTAGCGTACGGGTTAGGATTAGGGGACGGGTGAGGGTAAGGCTTCGGGTAAGGGTTAGGGTTAGGGTTAGGGGACGGGGACGGGGACGGTTTAGGGTACAGTTTAGGGTACGACAATGGTTTAGGGTGAGCGTACGTGTTAGGGTACGGGTTAGTGTTAGCGTACGGGTTAGGATTAGGGGACGGGTGAGGGTAAGGCTTCGGGAAAGGTTTAGGGTTTGGGTTAGGGTTAGGGGACGGGGACGGGGACGGGGACGCTTTAGGGTACAGTTTAGGTTACGTCAACGATTTAGGGTGAGCGTACGTGTTAGGGTACGGTTTAGTGTTAGCGTACGGGTTAGGATTAGGGAGCGGGTGAGGGCAAGGCTTCGGGTAAGGTTTAGGGTTAGGGTTAGGGTTAGGGTTAGGGGACGGGGACGGTTTAGGGTACAGCTTAGTGTACGACAACGGTTTAGGGTGAGCGTACGTGTTACGGTAGGTTTTAGTGTTAGCATACAAGTTAGGATTAGGGGACGGGTGAGGGTAAGGCTTAGGGTAAGGGTTAGGGTTAGGGTTAGGGTTAGGGTAAGGAGACGGGGACGGGGACGGTTTAGAGTACAGGTTAGGGTACGACAACGGTTTAGGGTGAGCGTACGTGTTAGGGTACGGGTTAGTGTTAGCGTACGGGTTAGAATTAGGGGACGGGTGACGGTAAGGCTTCGGGTAAGGTTTAGGGTTAGGGTTAGGGGATGGGGACGGTTTAGGGTACAGGTTAGGGTACGACAACGGTTTAGGGTGAGCGTACGTGTTAGGGTACGGGTTAGGGTTAGGGTACGGTTTAGGGTTAGGGGACGGGTGAGTGTAAGGCTTCGTGTAAGGGTTAGGGTTAGTGTTAGGGTTAGGGTTAGGGTTAGGGGACGGGGACGGGTACGGTTTAGGGTACAGGTTAGCGTACGACAACCGTTTAGGGTGAGCGTATGTGTTAGGGTACGGGTTAGTGTTACCGTACGGGTTAGGATTAGGGGACGTGTGAGGGTAAGGCTTCGGGTAAGGTTTAGGGTTAGGGTTAGTGTTAGGGTTAGGGGACGGGGACGGTTTAGGGTACAGGTTAGGGTACGACAACGGTTTAGGGTGAGCGTACGTGTTATGGGAGGTGTTAGTGTTAGCATACGAGTTAGGATTAGGGGACGGGTGAGGGTAAGGCTTCGGGTAAGGATTAGGGTTAGGGTAAGGTATAGGGTTAGGGGACGGGAACGGGGACGGTTTAGGGTACAGGTTAGTGTACGACAACGGTTTAGGGTGAGCGTACGTGTTAGGGTACGGATTAGTGTTAGCGTACGGGTTAGGATTAGGGGACAGGTGAGGGTAAGGCTTCAGGTAAGGGTTAGGGTTAGGGTTAGGGTTAGGGTTAGGGTTAGGTTTAGGGGACGGGGACGTTTTACGGTACAGGTTAGGGTACGACAACGGTTTAGGGTGAGCGTACGTGTTAGGGTACGGTTTAGTGTTAGCGTACGTGTTAGGATTAGGGGATGGGTGAGGGTAAGGCTTCGGGTAAGGTTTAGGGTTAGGATTAGGGTTATGGTTAGGGTTAGGGGCCGGGGAGGGTTTAGGGTACAGGGTAGGGTACAACACGGTTTAGGGTGAGAGTGCGTGTTAGGGTACGGGTTAGTGTTAGCGTACGGGTTAGGATTAGGGGACAGGTGAGGGTAAGGCTTCGGGTAAGGGTTAGGGTTAGGGTTAGGGTAAGGGTAACCGGGACGGGGACGGTTTAGGGTACAGGTTAGGGTACGACAACGGTTTAGGGTGAGCGTACGTGTTAGGGTACGGTTTAGTGTTAGCGTACGGGTTAGGATTAGGGGACGGGTGAGGGTAAGGCTTCGGGTAAGGGTTAGGGTTAGGGTTAGGGTTAGGGATAGGGGACGGGGATGGGGACGGTTTAGGTTACAGGTTAGGGTACGACAACGGTTTAGGGTGAGCGTACGTGTTAGGGTACGGGTTAGTGTTAGCGTACGGGTTACGATTAGGGGACGGGTGAGGGTAAGGCTTCGGGAAAGGGTTAGGGTTAGGGTTAGGTTTAGGGTTAAGGTTAGGGGATGGGGACGGTTTAGGGTACAGTTTAGGGTACGACACGGTTTAAGGTGAGAGTACGTGTTAGGGTACGGGTTAGTGTTAGCGTACGGGTTAGGATTAGGGGACGGGTGAGGGTAAGGCTTCGGGTAAGGGTTAGGGTTACGGTTAGCGTTAGGGATAGGGGACGGGGACGGGGACGGTTTAGGGTACAGTTTAGGGTACGACAACGTTTTAGGGTGAGCGTACGTGTTAGGGTACGGGTTAGTGTTAGCGTACGGGTTAGGATTAGGGGACGGGTGAGGGTAAGGCTTCGGGTAAGGGTTAGGGTTAGGGTTAGGGTTAGGGTTAGGGTTAGGGTACGGGGACGGTTTAGGGTACAGATTAGGGTACGTCAACAGTTTATGGTGAGCGTACGTGTTAGAGTACAGGTTAGTGTTAGCGTAAGGGTTAGGATTAGGGGACGGGTTAAAGTAAGGCTTCGGGTAAGGGTTAGGGTTAGGGTTAGGGTTAGGGTTAGGGTTAGAGGACAGGAATGGTTTAGGGTAGAGGTTAGTGTATGACAACAGTTTAGGGTGAGCGTATGTGTTAGGGTAGGTGTTAGTGTTAGCGTACCGGTTAGGATTAGGGGACGGATTACTGTAAGGCTTCGGGTAAGGGTTAGGGTTAGGGTTTGGGTTAGGGGACGGGGACGGTTTAGGGTACAGGTTAGGGTACGATAACGGTTTAAGGTGAGCGTACGTGTTAGGGTATGTGTTAGAGTTAGCGTACGGGTTAGGATTAGGGGACGGGTTAGGGTAAGGCTTCGGGTAACGGTTAAGTTTATGGTTAGGGTTAGGGTTAGCGGACGGGGATAGTTTAGGGTACAGTTTAGGGTACGACAAGTGTTTAGGGTGAGCGTACCTGTTAGGGTACGGGTTAGTGTTAGCGTACGGTTTAGGATTAGGGGACGGGTTAGTGTAAGTCTTCGGGTAAGTGTTACGGTTAGGGTGAGGGGACAGGGACGGTTTAGGGTACAGGTTAGGGTATGAAAAATGTTTAGGGTTTGCGTACATGTTAGTGTACGGGTGAGTGTTAGCGTACGGGTCAGGATTAGGGGACGGGTTAGGGTAAGGCTTCGGGTAAGGGTTAGGGTTAGGGTTAGGGGACGGGGACGGTGACGGTTTTGGCTACAGGTTAGGTTACGACAACGGTTTCGGGTGAGCGTACGTGTTAGGGTACGGGTTAGTGTTAGCGTACGTGTTAGGATTAAGGGATGGGTTAGCGTAAGACTTTGGGTAAGTGTTAGTGTTAGGGTAAGTGTTAGGGTAAGTGTTAGGGTACGGGGACGTTTTAGGGTACAGGATAGTGTACGACAACCGTTTAGGGTGAGAGTACGTCTTAGGGTATGGATTAGTGTTAGCGTACGGGTTAGGGTAAGGCTTCATATAAGGGTTAGGTTTAGGGTTAGTGTTAGGGGACAGGACGGTTTAGGGTATAAGTTAGGGTACGACAACGGTTTAGGGTGTGCGTACGTGTTAGGGTATGTGTTAGTGTTAGCGTACGGGTTAGGATTAGGAGACGGGTTAGGGTAAGGCTTCGGGTAAGGGTTAGGGTTAGGGTTAGGTTTAGGGGATGTGGACGGGGACGGGGACAGTTTAGGGTACAGATTATGTTATGACATCTGTTTAGGGTGAGCATACGTCTTAGGGTACAGGTTAGTGTTAGCGTACGGTTTAGGATTAGGGGACAGGTTTGGGTAAGGCTTCGGGTAAGGGCTAGGGTTAGGGTTAGGGTTAGGGTTAGGGGACGTGGACGGTTTAGGGTACAGGTTAGTGTACGACAACGGTTTAGGGTGAGCGTATGTGTTAGGGTGCATATTAGTGTTAGCGTACGGGTTAGGATTAGGGGACGGGTTAGGGTAAGGCTTGGGGTAAGGGTTAGGTTTAGGGTTAGTGTTAGGGTTAGGGGACTGAGACGTTTTAGGGTACAGGTTAGGGTATGAGAACGGTTTAGGGAGAGTGTACGTGTTAGGGTACGTTTTAGTGTTAGCGTACGGGTTAGGATTAGGGGACGGGTTAGGGTAAGGCTTCGGGTAAGGGTTAGGGTTAGGGGATGGGGACAGTGTAGGGTACAGGTTAGGGTACGACAATGGTTTAGGGTGAGCGTACATGTTAGGGTACGGGTTAGTGTTAGCGTACGGGTTAGGATTAGGGGACGGGTTAGTGTAAGGCTTCGGGTAAGTGTTAGGGTTAGGGTTAGAGTTAGGGTTAGGGAACGGGAACGGGGACAATTTAAGGTACAGGTTAGGGTACTACAATGGTTTAGGGTGAGGATATGTGTTAGGGTATGGGTTCGTGTTAGCGTACGGTTTAGGATTAGGGGACGGGTTAAGGTAAAGCTTCGGGTGAGGGTTAGGTTTAGGGTTAGAGTTAGGCTTAGGGTTAGAGGACAGGGACGGTGTAGGGTACAGGTTAGGCTATGACAACGGTTTAGTGTGAGCGTATGTGTTAGGGTATGGGTTAGTCTTAGCGTACGGGTTAGGATTAGGGGACGGGTTAGGGTAAGGCGTCGGGTAAGGGTTAGTTTTAGTGTTAGGGTTAGGGTTAGAGGACGGGGACGGTTTAGGGTACAGGTTAGGCTATGACAATGGTTTAGGGTCAGCCTATGTGTTAGGGTATGGGTTAGTGTTAGCGTACGGTTTAGGATTACAGGACGGGTTAGGGAAAGGCTTCGGGTAAGGGTTAGGGTTAGGGTTAGGGTTAGAAGACCGGGACGGTTTAGGGTACAGGTTAGGCTATGACAACGGTGTAGGGTGAGCGTATGTGTTAGGGTACGGGTTAGTGTTAGCATACGAGTAAGGATTAGGGGACGGGTGAGGGTAAGGCTTCGGGTAAGGGTTAGGGTTAGGGTTAGGGTTAGGGGACGGGGACGGTTTAGGGTACAGGTTAGCGTACGACAAAGTTTTAGGGTGAGCGTACGTGTTAGGGTACGGGTTAGAGTTAGCGTACGGTTTAGGATTAGGGGATGTGATAGGGTAAGGCTTCGGGTAAGGGTTAGGGTTAGGCTTAGGGTTAGGGGACGGGGACGGGGACGGTTTTGGGTACAGGTTAGGGTACGACAACGGTTTAGGGTGAGCGTATGTGTTAGGGTACGTGTTAGTGTTAGCGTACGGTTTAGAATTAGAGGACATGTTAGGGTAAGGCTTCGGGTAAGGGTTAGGGTTAGGTTTAGGGTTAGGGTTAGGGTTAGGGGACGGGGACGGTTTAAGGTACAGGTTAGGGTACGACAACGGTTTAGGGTGAGCGTACGTTTTAGGGTACGTGTTAGTGTTAGCGTACGGGTTAAGATTAGGTAACAGGTTATTGTAAGGTTTCGCGTAAGGGTTAGGGTTAGGGTTAGGGTTAGGGAACGGGGACGGGGACAGTTTAAGGTACAGGTTAGGGTACGAGAATGCTTTAGGGTGAGCATATGTGTTAGGGTACGGGTTCGTGTTAGCGTACGGTTTAGGATTAGGGGACGGGTTAGTGTAAGGCTTCGGGTAAGGTTTAGGGTTAGGTTTAGGTTTAGGGTTAGGGGACGGGGACGGGGACGGTTTAGGGTACAGGTTAGGGTACGAAAAGGTTTAGGGTGAGCTTACATGTTAGGGTACGTGTCAGTGTTAGCGTACGGGTTAGGATTAGGGGACGGGTTAGGGTAAGGCTTTGGGTAAGCTTTAGGTTTAGGGGACGGGTCGGCGATTGTTTAGGGTACAGGATAGTGTACGACAACGGTTTAGGGTGAGCGTACATGTGAGGGTACAGTTTAGTGTTAGCGTACGGGTTAGGATTAGGGGACGGGTTAGGGTAAGGCTTCGGGTAAGGGTTAGGGTTAGGGTTAGGGGACGGGGATGGGGACGGGGACGGTTTAGGGTACAGGTTAGCGTACGACAAAAGTTTAGGGTGAGCGTACGTGTTAGGGTATGGTTAGAGTTAGTGTACGGTTTAGGATTAGGGGATGTGATAGGGTAAACCTTCGGGTAAGGGTTAGGGTTAGGCTTAGGGTTAGGGGACGGGGACGGGGACAGTTTAAGGTACAGGTTAGGGTACGACAACGGTTTAGGGTGAGCATATGTGTTAGGGTACGTGTTAGTGTTAGCGTACGGTTTAGGAGTAGAAGACATGTTAGGGTAAGGCTTCGGGTAAGGGTTAGGGTTAGGTATAGGGTTAGGGTTAGGGTTAGGGGACGGGGACGGTTTAAGGTACAGGTTAGGGTACGACAACGGTTTAGGGTGAGCGTACGTTTTAGGGTACGTGTTAGTGTTAGCGTACGAGTTAGGATTAGGTGACAGGTTATTGTAAGGCTTCTCATAAGGGTTAGGGTTAGGGTTAGGGTTAGGGAACGTGGACGGGGACAGTTTAAGGTACAGGTTAGGGTACGAGAATGGTTTAGGGTGAGCATATGTGTTAGGGTACGGGTTCGTGTTAGCGTACGGTTTAGGATTAGGGGACGGGTTAGTGTAAGGCTTCGGGTAAGGTTTAGGGTTAGGTTTAGGTTTAGGGTTAGGGGACGGGGACGGGGACGGTTTAGGGTACAGGTTAGGGTACGAAAAGGTTTAGGGTGAGCGTACATGTTAGGGTACGTGTCAGTGTTAGCGTATGGGTTAGGATTAAGGGACGGGTTAGGGTAAGGCTTTGGGTAAGCTTTAGGTTTAGGGGACGGGTCGGCGATGGTTTAGGGTACAGGATAGTGTACGACAACGGTTTAGGGTGAGCGTACATGTTAGGGTACAGTTTAGTGTTAGCGTACGGGTTAGGATTAGGGGACGGGTTAGGGTAAGGTTTCGGGTAAGGGTTAGGGTAAGGGTTAGTGATAGGATTAGGGTTAGGGGACGGGGACGGTTTAGGGTACAGGTTAGGCTATGACAACGGTTTAGGCTGAGCGTACGTGTTTGGGTACGGGTTAGTGTTAGCGTACGGGTTAGAATTAGGGGATGGCTTAGGGTAAGACTTCGGGTAAGGGTTAGGGTTAGGGTTAGGGGATGGTGACGGGCACAGTTTAGGGTACAGGTTACGGTACGACAACGGTTTAGGGTGAGCATACGTGTTAGGGTACGGGTTAGTGTTAGCGTACGGTTTAGGATTAGGGATCGGGTTAGTGTAAGGCTTCGGGTAAGTGTTAGGGTTAGGGTTAGAGTTAGGGTTAGGGAACGGGAACGGGGACAATTTAAGGTACAGGTTAGGGTACTACAATGGTTTAGGGTGAGCATATGTGTTAGGGTACGGGTTCATGTTAGTGTACGGTTTAGGATTAGGGGACGGGTTAGGGTAAGGCTTCGGGTAAGGTTTAGGGTTAGGTTTAGGTTTAGGTTTAGGGGACGGGGACGCTTTAGGGTACAGGTTAGGGTACGACAACGGTTTAGGGTGAGCGTACATGTTAGAGTACGTGTCAGTGTTAGTGTACGGGTTAGGATTAGGGGACGGGTTAGGGTAAGGCTTTGGGCAAGGTTTAGGGTTAGGGTTAGGGTTAGGGTTAGGGGACGAGGTCGGGGACGGTTTAGGGTACAGGATAGTGTACGACAACGGTTTAGGGTGAGCGTACGGGTTATTGTACAGTTTAGTGTTAGCGTACGGGTTAGGATTAGGGGACGGGCTAGGGTAAGGCTTCGGGTAAGGGTTAGGTTTTGGGTTAGTGTTAGGGTTAGGGTTAGGTGACGGGGACGCTTTAGGGTAAAGTTTAGGGTACGACAATGGTTTAGGGTGAGCGTACGTGTTAGGGTACGGGTTAGTGTTAGCGTACGGGTTAGGATTACGGGACGGGTGAGGTTAAGGCTTCGGGAAAGGTTTAGGGTTTGGGTTAGGGTTAGGTGACGGGGACGGGGACGGGGACGCTTTAGGGTACAGTTTAGGTTACGACAACGGTTTAGGGTGAGCGTACGTGTTAGGGTACGGTTTAGTGTTAGCGTACGGGTTAGGGTTAGGGGACGGGTGAGTGTAAGGCTTCGGGTAAGGGTTAGGGTTAGGGTTAGGGATAGGGTTAGGGTTAGTTTAGGGTACAGGTTAGGGTACGACAATGGTTTAGGGTGAGCGTACGTGTTAGGGTACGGGTTAGTGTTAGCGTACGTGTTAGAATTAGGGGACGGGTGAGGGTAAGGCTTCGGGTAAGGGTTAGGGTTAGGGTTAGGGTTAGGGTTATGGGACGGGGACGGTTGTGGGTACAGGTTAGGGTACGACAACGGTTTAGGGTGAGTGTACGTGTTAGGGTAGGGGTTAGTGTTAGCGTTCGGGTTAGGATTAGGGGACGGGTGAGAGTAAGGCTACGGGTAAGGGTTAGGGTTAGGGTTAGAGGTAGAGTTAGGGTTAGGGGATGGGGACGGTTTACGGTACAGGTTAGGGTACGACAACGGTTTAGGGTGAGCGTACGTGTTAGGGTACGGGTTAGTGTTAGCGTACGGGTTAGATTTGGGGAGGGGTGAGGGTAAGGCTTCGGGTAAGGCTTAGGGTTAGGGTTAGGGTTAGGGTCAGGGGACGGGGACGGGGACGGTTTAGGGTACAGGTTAGGGTACGACAACGGTTTAGGGTGAGCGTACGTGTTAGGGTACGGGTTAGTGTTAGCGTACGGGTTAGGATTAGGGGACGGGTGAGGGTAAGGTTTCGGGTAAGGTTTAGGGTTAGGGTTAGGGTTAGGGGACGTGGACGGTGACGGGGACGCTTTAGGGTGCAGGTTAGGTTACGACAACGGTTTAGGTTGAGTGTACGTGTTAGGGTACGGTTTAGTGTTAGCGTACGGGTTAGGATTAGGGGACGGGTGAGAGTAAGGCTTCGGGTAAGTGTTAGGGTTAGGGTTAGGGTTAGGGTCAGGGGACGGGGACGGGGACGGTTTAGGGTACAGGTTAGGGTACGACAACGGTTTAGGGTGAGCGTACGTGTTAGGGTATGGGTTAGTGTTAGCGTACGGGTTAGGATTAGGGGACGGGTGAGGGTAAAGTTTCGGGTAAGGTTTAGGATTAGGGTTAGGGTTAGGGGACGGGGATGGTGACGGGGACGCTTTATGGTGCAGGTTAGGTTACGACAACGGTTTAGGGTGAGTGTACGTGTTAGGGTACGGTTTAGTGTTAGCGTACGGGTTAGGATTAGGGGACGGCTGAGGGTAAGGCTTCGGGTAAGGGTTCGGGTTAGGGTTAGGTTTAGGGTTAGGGTTAGGGGACGGGGATGGTTTAGGGTACAGGTTAGTGTACGACAACGGTTTAGGGTGAGCGTATGTGTTAGGGTACGGGTTAGTGTTAGCGTACAGGTTAGGATTAGGGGACGGGTGAGGGCAAGGCTTCGGGTAAGGGTTAGGGTTAGTGTTAGGGTTAGGGTTAGGGTTAGGGGACGGGGACGGTTTAGGGTACAGGTTAGGGAACGACAACGGTTTGGGGTGAGCGTAAGTGTTAGGGTACGGGTTAGTGTTAGCGTACGGGTTAGGATTAGGGGACGGGTGAGGGTAAGGCTTCGGGTTAGGGTTAGGGTTTGGGTTAGGGTTAGGGTTAGTGTTAGGTTTAGGGGACGGGGACGGTTTAGGGTACAGGGTAGGGTACGACAACGGTTTAGGGTGAGCGTACGTGTTAGGGTACGGTTTCGTGTTAGCGTACGGGTTAGGATTAGGGGACGTGTTAGGGTAAGGCTTCGGGTAAGGGTTAGGTTTAGGGTTAGGGTTAGGGGACGGGGACGGGGACGGGGACGGTTTAGGGTACAGGTGAGTGTACGACAACGGTTTAGTGTGAGCGTACATGTTAGGGTACGGGTTAGTGTTAGCGTACGGGTTAGGATTAGGGGACGGGTTAGGGTAAGGCTTCGGGTAAGGGTTAGGGTTAGGGTTAGGGTCAGGGGACGGGGACGGTTTAGGGTACAGGTTAATGTACGACAACGGTTTAGGCTGAGCGTACGTGTTAGGGTACGGATTAGTGTCAGCGTATGGGTTAGGAATAGGTGACGGGTGAGGGTAAGGCTTCGGGTAAGGGTTAGGGTTAGGGTTAGGGTTAGGGTTAGGGGACGGGGACGGGGACGGTTTAGGGTACAGGTTAGGGTACGACAATGGTTTAGGGTGAGCGTACGTGTTAGGGTACGGGTTAGTGTTAGCGTACGGTTTAGGATTATGGGACGGGTGAGGGTAAGGCTTCGGGTAAGGGTTAGGTTCAGGATTAGGGTTAGGTTTAGGGTTAGGGGACGGGGACGGTTTAGGGTACAGGTTAGGGTACGACACGGTTTAGGGTGAGCGTACGTGTTAGGGTACGGGTTAGTGTTAGCGTACGGGTTAGGACTACGGGACGGGTGAGGGTAAGGCTTCGGGTAAAGGTTAGGGTTAGTGTTAGGGTTAGGGTTAGGGTTAGGGGACGGGGAAGGTTTAGGGTACAGTTTAGGGTACGACAATGGTTTAGGGTGAGTGTACGTGTTAGGGTATGGGTTAGTGTTAGCGTACGGGTTAGGATTAGGGGACGGGTGAGGGTAAGGCTTCGGGTAAGTGTTAGGGTTAGGGTTAGGGTTAGGGGAAGGGGACGGTTTAGGGTACAGGTTAGGGTACGACAACTGTTTAGGGTGAGCGTACGTGTTAGGGCACGGGTTAGTGTTAGCGTACGGGTTAGGATTAGGGGACGGGTGAGGATAAGGCTTTGGGTAAGGGTTAGGGTTAGGGTTAGGTTAGGGGAAGGGGACGGTGACGGGGACGGTTTAGGGTACAGGTTAGGGTACGACAACGGTTTAGGGTGAGCGTACGTGTTAGGGTACGGGTTAGTGTTAGCGTACGGGTTAGGTTTAGGGGAGGGGTGAGGGTAAGCCTTCGGGTAAGGGTTAGGGTTAGGGTTAGGGTTAGGGTAAGGAGACGGGGACGGGGACGGTTTAGAGTACAGGTTAGGGTACGACAACAGTTTAGGGTGAGCGTACGTGTTAGGGTACGGGTTAGTGTTAGCGTACGTGTTAGGATTACGGGACGGGTGAGGGTAAGGCTTCGGGTAAGGTTTAGGGTTAGGGTTAGGGGACGGGGACGGTTACGGGGACGCTTTAGGGCACAGGTTAGGTTACGACAACGGTTTAGGGTGAGTGTACGTGTTAGGGTACGGGTTAGTGTTAGCGTACGGGTTAGGATTAGGGGACGGATGAGGGTAAGGGTTCGGGCAAGGGTTAGGTTTAGGGTTAGGGTTAGGGGATGGGGACGGTTTAGGGTACAGGTTAGGGTACGACAACGGTTTAGGGTGAGCGTACGTGTTAGGGTACGGGTTAGGGTTAGCGTACGGTTTAGGGTTAGGGGACGGGTGAGGGTAAGTCTTCGGGTAAGGGTTAGGGTTAGGGTTAGGTTTAGGGTTAGGGTTAGGGGACAGGGACGGGGACGGTTTAGGGTACAGTTTAGCGTACGACAACCGTTTAGGGTGAGCGTATGTGTTAGGGTACGTGTTAGTGTTAGCGTACGGGTTAGGATTAGGGGACGTGTGAGGGTAAGGCTTCGGGTAAGGTTTAGGGTTAGGGTTAGGGTTAGGGTTAGGGGACAGGGACGGTTTAGGGTACAGTTTAGGGTACGACAACGGTTTAGGGTGAGCGTACGTGTTAGGGTAGGTGTTAGTGTTAGCATACGAGTTAGGATTAGGGGACGGGTGAGGGTAAGGCTTAGGGTAAGGGTTAGGGTTAGGGAAGGTTTAGGGTTAGGGGACGGGGACGGGGAAGGTTTAGGGTACAGGTTAGTGTACGAGAACGGTTTAGGGTGAGCGCACGTGTTAGGGTACGGTTTAGTGTTAGCGTACGGGTTAGGATTAGGGGACGGGTGAGGGTAAGGCTTCGGGTAAGGGTTAGGGTTAGGATTAGGGTTAGGGTTAGGGTTAGGGGACGGGGACGGTTTAGGGTACAGGTTAGGGTAGGACACGGTTTAGGGTGAGAGTGCGTGTTAGGGTACGGGTTAGTGTTAGCGTACGGGTTAGGATTCGGGGACGGGTGAGGGTAAGGCTTCGGGTAAGGGTTAGGGTTAGGGTTAGGGTAAGGGGACGGGGACGGGGAGGGTTTAGGGTACAGGTTAGAGTACGACAACGGTTTAGGGTGAGCGTACGTGTTAGGGTACGGGTTAGTGTTAGCGTACGGGTTAGGATTAGGGGACGGGTGAGGGTAAGGCTTCGGGTAAGGGTTAGGGTTAGTGTTAGGGTTAGGGTTAGGGTTAGGGGACGGGGAAGGTTTAGGGTACAGTTTAGGGTACGACAATGGTTTAGGGTGAGCGTACGTGTTAGGGTATGGGTTAGTGTTAGCGTACGGGTTAGGATTAGGGGACGGGTGAGGGTAAGGCTTCGGGTAAGTGTTTGGGTTAGGGTTAGGGTTAGGGTTAGGGTTAGGAGATGGGGACGGTTTAGGGTACAGGGTAGGGTACGACAACTGTTTAGGGTGAGCGTACGTGTTAGGGTACGGGTTAATGTTAGCGTACGGGTTAGGATTAGGGGACGGGTGAGGATAAGGCTTTGGGTAAGGGTTAGGGTTAGGGTTAGGGTTAGGGGAAGGGGATGGTGACGGGGACGGTTTAGGGTACAGGTTAGGGTACGACAACGGTTTAGGGTGAGCGTACGTGTTAGGGTACGCGTTAGTGTTAGCGTACGTGTTAGGTTTAGGGGAGGGGTGAGGGTAAGCCTTCGGGTAAGGATGAGGGTTAGGGTTAGGGTTAGGGTAAGGAGACGGGGACGGGGACGGTTTAGAGTACAGGTTAGGTTACGACAACAGTTTAGGGTGAGCGTACGTGTTAGGGTACGGGTTAGTGTTAGCGTATGGGTTAGGATTAGGGGACGGGTGAGGGTAAGGCTTCGGGTAAGGTTTAGGGTTAGGGTTAGGGGACGGGGACGGTTACGGGGACGCTTTAGGGCACAGGTTAGGTTACGGCAACGGTTTAGGGTGAGGGTACGTGGTAGGGTACGGGTTAGTGTTAGCGTACGGGTTAGGATTAGGGGACGGGTGAGGGTAAGGCTTCGGGTAAGGGTTAGGGTTAGGGTTAGGGTTAGGGGATGGGGACGGTTTAGGGTACAGGTTAGGGTACGACAACGGTTTAGGTTGAGCGTACGTGTTAGGGTACGGGTTAGTGTTAGCGTACGGGTTAGGATTAGGGGACGGGTGAGGGTAAGGCTTCGGGTAAGGGTTAGGGTTAGGGTTAGGGTTAGGGGATGGGGACGGTTTAGGGTACAGTTTAGGGTACGACAACGGTTTAGGGTGAGCGTACGTGTTAGGGTAGGTGTTAGTGTTAGCATACGAGTTAGGATTAGGGGACGGGTGAGGGTAAGGCTTAGGGTAAGGGTTAGGGTTAGGGTAAGGTTTAGGGTTAGGGGACGGGGTAGGGGAAGCTTTAGGGTACAGGTGAGTGTACGAGAACGGTTTAGGGTGAGCGTACGTGTTAGGGTACGGGTTAGTGTTAGCGTACGGGTTAGGATTAGGGGACGGGTGAGGGTAAGGCTTCGGGTAAGGGTTAGGGTTAGTGTTAGGGTCAGGGTTAGGGTTAGGGGACGGGGACGGTTTAGGGTACAGGTTAGGGTACGACAACGGTTTGGGGTGAGTGTACGTGTTAGGGTACGGGTTAGTGTTAGCGTACGGTTTAGGATTAGGGAACGGGTGAGGGTAAGGCTTCGGGTAAGGGTTCGGGTTAGGGTTAGGGTTAGGGTTAGGGTTAGGTTTAGGGGACGGGGACGTTTTAGGGTACAGGTTAGGGTACGACAATGGTTTAGGGTGAGCGTACGTGTTAGCGTACGGTTTAGTGTTAGCGTACGGGTTAGGATTAGGGGACGGGTGAGGGTAAGGCTTCGGGTAAGGGTTAGGGTTAGGATTAGGGTTAGAGTTAGGGTTAGGGGACGGGGACGGTTTAGGGTACAGGTTAGGGTACGACACGGTTTAGGGTGAGAGTGCGTGTTAGGGTACGGATTAGTGTTAGCGTACGGGTTAGGATTAGGGGACGGGTGAGGGTAAGGCTTCGGGTAAGGGTTAGGGTTAGGGTTAGCGTAAGGGGACGGGGACGGGGACGGTTTAGGGTACAGGTTAGGGTACGACAACGGTTTAGGGTTAGCGTACGTTTTAGGGTACGGATTAGTGTTATCGTACGGGTTAGGATTAGGTGACGGGTGAGCGTAAGGCTTCGGGTAAGTGTTAGGGTTAGGGTTAGGGTTAGGGTTAGGGGATGGGGACGGCTTAGGGTACAGGTTAGGGTACGACAACTGTTTAGGGTGAGCGTACATGTTTGGGTACGGGTTAGTGTTAGCGTACGGGTTAGGATTAGGGGACGGGTGAGGGTAAGGCTTCGGGTAAGGGTTAGGGTTAGTGTTAGGGTTAGGGTTAGGGTTAGGGGACGGGGAAGGTTTAGGGTACAGTTTAGGGTACGACAATGGTTTAGGGTGAGCGTACGTGTTAGGGTATGCGTTAGTGTTAGCGTACGGGTTAGGATTAGGGGACGGGTGAGGGTAAGGCTTCGGGTAAGAGTTAGGGTTAGGGTTAGGGTTAGGGGATGGGGACGGCTTAGGGTACAGGTTAGGGTACGACAACTGTTTAGGGTGAGCGTACATGTTTGGGTACGGGTTAGTGTTAGCGTACGGGTTAGGATTAGGGGACGGGTGAGGATAAGGATTTGGGTAAGGGTTAGGGTTAGGGTTAGGGTTAGGGGAAGGGGACAGTGACGGGGACGGTTTAGGGTACAGGTAAGGGTACGACAACGGTTTAGGGTGAGCGTACGTGTTAGGGTACGGGTTAGTGTTAGCGTACGGGTTAGGTTTAGGGGAGGGGTGAGGGTAAGCCTTCGGGTAAGGGTTAGGGTTAGGGTTAGGGTTAGGGTAACGAGACGGGGACGGGGACGGTTTAGAGTTCAGGTTAGGGTACGACAACAGTTTAGGGTGAGCGTACGTGTTAGGGTACGGGTTAGTGTTAGCGTACGGGTTAGGATTAGGGGACGGGTGAGGGTAAGGCTTCGGGTAAGGTTTAGGGTTAGGGTTAGGGGACGGGGACGGTTACGGGGACGCTTTAGGGCACAGGTTAGGTTACGACAACGGTTTAGGGTGAGTGTACGTGTTAGGGTACGGGTTAGTGTTAGCGTACGGGTTAGGATTAGGGGACGGGTGAGGGTAAGGCTTCGGGCAAGGGTTAGGGTTAGGGTTAGGGTTAGGGGATGGGGACGGTTTAGGATACAGGTTAGGGTACGACAACGGTTTAGGGTGAGCGTACGTGTTAGGGTACGGGTTAGGGTTAGCGTACGGTTTAGGGTTAGGGGACAGGTGAGGGTAAGGCTTCGGGTAAGGGTTAGGGTTAGGGTTAGGTTTAGGGTTAGGGTTAGGGGACGGGACGGGGACGGTTTAGGGTACAGGTTAGCGTACGACAACCGTTTAGGGTGAGCGTATGTGTTAGGGTACGTGTTAGTGTTAGCGTACGGGTTAGGATTAGGGGACGTGTGAGGGTAAGGCTTCGGGTAAGGTTTAGGGTTAGGGTTAGGGTTAGGGTTAGGGGACGGGGACGGTTTAGGGTACAGTTTAGGGTACGACAACGGTTTAGGGTGAGCGTACGTGTTAGGGTAGGTGTTAGTGTTAGCATACGAGTTAGGATTAGGGGAAGGGTGAGGGTAAGGCTTAGGGTAAGGGTTAGGGTTAGGGTAAGGTTTAGGGTTAGGGGACGGGGACAGGGAAGGTTTAGGGTACAGGTTAGTGTACGAGAACGGTTTAGGGTGAGCGTACGTGTTAGGGTACGGTTTAGTGTTAGCGTACGGGTTAGGATTAGGGGACGGGTGAGGGTAAGGCTTCGGGTAAGGGTTAGGGTTAGGATTAGGGTTAGGGTTAGGGTTAGGGGACGGGGACGGTTTAGGGTACAGGTTAGGGTACGACACGGTTTAGGGTGGGAGTGCGTGTTAGGGTACGGGTTAGTGTTAGCGTACGGGTTAGGATTAGGGGACGGGTGAGGGTAAGGCTTCGGGTAAGGGTTAGGGTTAGGGTTAGGGTAAGGGGACGGGGACGGGGAGGGTTTAGGGTACAGGTTAGAGTACGACAATGGTTTAGGGTGAGCGTACGTGTTAGGGTACGGTTTAGTGTTAGCGTACGGGTTAGGATTAGGGGACGGGTGAGGGTAAGGCTTCGGGTAAGGGTTAGGGTTAGGGTTAGGGTTAGGGTTAGGGGACGGGCACGGTTTAGGGTTCAGGTTAGGTTACGACAACGGTTTAGGGTGAGCGTACGTGTTAGGGTATGGGTTAGTGTTAGCGTACGGTTTAGTATTAGGGGACGGGTGACGGTAAGGCTTCGGGTAAGTGTTAGGGTTAGGGTTAGGGTTCAGGTTAGGGTTAGGGTACGGGGACGGTTTAGGGTACAGGTTAGGGGACGACAACGGTTTAGGGTTAGCGTACGTTTTAGGGTACGGATTAGTGTTAGCGTACGGGTTAGGATTAGGTGACGGGTGAGCGTAAGGCTTCGGGTAAGTGTTAGGGTTAGGGTTAGGGTTAGGGGACGGGGCCGGGGACGGTTTAGGGTACAGGTTAGTGTACGACAACGATTTAGGGTGAGCGTACGTGTTAGGGTACGGGTTAGTGTTAGCGTACGGGTTAGGATTAGGTGACGGGTGAGGGTAAGGCTTCGGGTAAGGGTTAGGGTTAGGATTAGGGTTAGGGTTAGGGTTAGGGGACGGGCACGGTTTAGGGTACAGGTTAGTGTACGACACGGTTTAGGGTGAGAGTGCGTGTTAGGGTACGGGTTAGTGTTAGCGTACGGGTTAGGATTAGGGGACGGGTGAGGGTAAGGCTTCGGGTAAGGGTTAGGGTTAGGGTTAGGGTAAGGGGACGGGGATGGGGACGGTTTAGGGTACAGGTTAGGGTACGACAACGGTTAAGGGTGAGCGTACGGTTCAGTGTTAGCGTACGGGTTAGGATTAGGGGACGGGTGAGGGTAAGGCTTCGGGTAAGTGTTAGGGTTAGGGTTAGGGTTAGGGGACGGGGACGGGGACGGTTTAGGGTTCAGGTTAGGGTACGACAACGGTTTAGGATGTGCGTACGTGTTAGGGTATGGGTTAGTGTTAGCGTACGGGTTAGGATTAGGGGACGGGTGACGGTAAGGCTTCGGGTAAGGGTTAGGGTTAGGGTTAGGGTTAGGGTTAGGGTTAGGGTACGGGGACAGTTTAGGGTACAGGTTAGGGTACGACAACGGTTGAGGGTTAGCGTACGTTTTAGGGTACGGATTAGTGTTCGCGTACGGGTTAGGATTAGGTGACGGGTGAGCGTAAGGCTTCGGGTAAGTATTAGGGTTAGGGTTAGGGTTAGGGGACGGGGCCGGGGACGGTTTAGGGTACAGTTTAGTGTACGACAACGATTTAGGGTGAGCGTACGTGTTAGGGTACGGGTTAGTGTTAGCGTACGGGTTAGGATTACGGGACGGGTGAGGGTAAGGCTTCGGATAAGGGTTAGGGTTGCGATTAGGGTTAGGGTTAGGGTTAGGGGACGGGGACGGTGTAGGGTACAGGTTAGGGTACGACAACGGTTTAGGGTGAGCGTATGTGTTAGGGTACGGGTTAGTGTTAGCGTACGGGTTAGGATTAGGGGACGGGTGAGGGTAAGGCTTCGGGTAAGGGTTAGGGTTAGGGTTAGGGGACGGGGACGGGGACGGTTTAGGGTACAGTTTAGGGTACGACAATGGTTTAGGGTGAGCGTACGTGTTAGGGTACGGGTTAGTGTTAGCGTACGGGTTAGGATTAGGGGACGGGTGAGGGTAAGGCTTCGGGAAAGGTTTAGGGTTTGGGTTAGGGTTAGGGGACGGGGACGGGGACGGGGACGCTTTAGGGTACAGTTTAGGTTACGTCAACGATTTAGGGTGAGCGTACGTGTTAGGGTACGGTTTAGTGTTAGCGTACGGGTTAGGATTAGGGAGCGGGTGAGGGCAAGGCTTCGGGTAAGGTTTAGGGTTAGGGTTAGGGTTAGGGTTAGGGGACGGGGACGGTTTAGGGTACAGCTTAGTGTACGACAACGGTTTAGGGTGAGCGTACGTGTTACGGTAGGTTTTAGTGTTAGCATACAAGTTAGGATTAGGGGACGGGTGAGGGTAAGGCTTAGGGTAAGGGTTAGGGTTAGGGTAAGGTTTAGGGTTAGGGGACGGGGACGGGGAAGGTTTAGGGTACAGGTTAGTGTACGAGAAAGGTTTAGGGTGAGCGTACGTGTTAGGGTACGGGTTAGTGTTAGCGTACGGGTTAGGATTAGGGGACGGGTGAGGGTAAGGCTTCGGGTAAGTGTTAGGGTTAGTGTTAGGGTTAGGGTTAGGGTTAGGGGATGGGGACGGTTTAGGGTACAGGTTAGGGTACGACAACGGTTTGGGGTGAGCGTACGTGTTAGGGTACGGGTTAGTGTTAGCGTACGGTTTAGGATTAGGGAACGGGTGAGGGTAAGGCTTCGGGTAAGGGTTAGGGTTAGGGTTAAGGTTAGGGTTAGGGTTAGGTTTAGGGGACGGGGACGTTTTAGGGTACAGGTTAGGGTACGACAACGGTTTAGGGTGAGCGTACGTGTTAGGGTACGGGTAAGTGTTAGCGTACGGGTTAGGATTAGGAGACGGGTTAGGGTAAGGCTTCGGGTAAGGGTTAAGGTTAGGGTTAGGGTAAGGGTACGGGGACGGTTTAGGGTACAGGTTAATGTACGACAACGGTTTAGGCTGAGCATACGTGTTAGGGTACGGATTAGTGTCAGCGTACGGGTTAGGATTAGGAGACGGGTGAGGGTAAGGCTTCGGATAAGGGTTAGGGTTAGGGTTAGGGTTAGGGGACGGGGACGGGGACGGTTTAGGGTACAGGTTAGGGTACGACAATGGTTTAGGGTGAGCGTACGTGTTAGGGTACGGGTTAGTGTTAGCGTACGGGTTAGGATTAGGGGACGGGTGAGGGTAAGGCTTCGGGTAAGGGTTAGGGTTAGGGTTAGGGTTAGGGTTAGGGTTAGGGTTAGGTTTAGGGGACGGGGACGTTTTAGGGTACAGGTTAGGGTACGACAACGGTTTAGGGTGAGCGTACGTGTTAGGGTACGGTTTAGTGTTAGCGTACGGGTTAGCATTAGGGGACGGGTGAGGGTAAGGCTTCGGGTAAGGGTTAGGGTTAGGATTAGGGTTAGGGTTAGGGTTAGGGGACGGGGACGGTTTAGGGTACGGGTTAGGGTACGACACGGTTTAGGGTGAGAGTGCGTGTTAGGGTACGGATTAGTGTTAGCGTACGGGTTAGGATTAGGGGACGGGTGAGGGTAAGGCTTCGGGTAAGGGTTAGGGTTAGGGTTAGGGTAAGGGGACGGGGACGGGGACGGTTTAGGGTACAGGTTAGGGTACGACAACGGTTTAGGGTGAGCGTACGTGTTAGGGTACGGTTTAGTGTTAGCGTACGGGTTAGGATTAGGGGACGGGTGAGGGTAAGGCTTCGGGTAAGGGTTAGGGTTAGGGTTAGGGTTAGGGGACGGGGACGGTTTAGGGTTCAGGTTAGGGTACGACAACGGTTTAGTGTGAGCGTACGTGTTAGGGTATGGGTTAATGTTAGCGTACGGGTTAGTATTAGGGGACGGGTGACGGTAAGGCTTCGGGTAAGGTTTAGGGTTAGGGTTAGGGTTAGGGTTAGGGTACGGGGACGGTTTAGGGTACAGGTTAGGGTACGGCAACGGTTTAGGGTTAGCGTACGTTTTAGGGTACGGATTAGTGTTAGCGTACGGGTTAGGATTAGGTGACGGGTGAGCGTAAGGCTTCGGGTAAGTGTTAGGGTTAGGGTTAGGGTTAGGGGACGGGGCCGGGGACGGTTTAGGGTACAGTTTAGTGTACGACAACGATTTAGGGTGAGCGTACGTGTTAGGGTACGGGTTAGTGTTAGCGTACGGGTTAGGATTAGGGGACGGGTGAGGGTAAGGCTTCGGGTAAGGGTTAGGGTTGGGATTAGGGTTAAGGTTAGGGTTAGGGGACGGGGACGTTTTAGGGTACAGGTTAGGGTACGACAACGGTTTAGGGTGAGCGTACGTGTTAGGTTACGGGTTAGTGTTAGCGTACGGGTTAGGATTAGGGGACGGGTGAGGGTAAGGCTTCGGGTAAGGGTTCGGGTTAGGGTAAGGTTTAGGGTTAGGGGACGGGGACGGGGATGGTTTAGGGTACAGGTTAGTGTACGACAATGGTTTAGGGTGAGCGTACGTGTTAGGGTACGGGTTAGTGTTAGCGTACAGTTTAGGATTAGGGGACGGGTGAGGGTAAGGCTTCGGGTAAGTGTTAGGGTTAGTGTTAGGGTTAGGGTTAGGGGACGGGGACGGGGACGGTTTAGGGTAAAGGTTAAGGTACGACAACGGTTTAGGGTGAGGGTACGTGTTAGGGTACGTGTTAGTGTTAGCGTACGGGTTAGGATTAGGGGACGGGTGAGGGTAAAGCTCCGGGTAAGGGTTAGGGTTAGGGTTAGGGTTAGGGTTAGGGGACGGGGACAGTTTAGGGTACAGGTTAGGGTACGACAACGGTTTAGGGTGAGCGTATGTGTTAGGGTACGGGTTAGTTTTAGTGTACGGGTTAGGATTAGGGGACGGGTGAGGGTAAGGCTTCGGGTAAGGGATAGGGTTAGGGTTAGGGTTAGGGTTAGGGGACGGGGACGGGGACGGTTTAGGGTACAGGTTAGCGTACGACAACGGTTTAGGGTGAGCGTATGTGTTAGGGTACAGGTTAGTGTTAGCGTACGGGTTAGGATTAGGGGACGTGTGAGGGTAAGGCTTCGGGTAAGGGTTAGGGTTAGGGTTTGGGTTAGGGGACGGGGACGGGGACGGTTTAGGGTACAGGTTAGGGTACGACAACGGTTTAGGCTGAGCGTACGTGTTAGGGTACAGGTTAGTGTTAGCGTACGGGTTAGGATTAGGGGACGGGTTAGGGTAAGGCTTCGGGTAAGGGTTAGGGTTAGGGTTAGGGTTTGGGTTAGGGTACGTGGACGGTTTAGGGTACTGGTTAGGGTACGACAACGGTTTAGGGTGAGCGTACGTGTTAGGGTACGGATTAGTGTTAGCGTACGGGTTAGGATTAGGTGACGGGTGAGGGTAAGGCTTCGGGTAAGGGTTAGGGTTAGGATTAGGGTTAGGGTTAGGGTTAGGGGACGGGGACGGTTTAGGGTACAGGTTAGCATACGACATGGTTTAGGGTGAGCGTACGTTTTAGGTTACGGGTTAGTGTTAGCGTACGGGGTAGGATTAGGAGACGGGTGAGGGTATGGCTTCGGGTAAGGTTTAGGGTTAGGGGACGGGGACGGGGACGGTTTAGGGTAAAGGATAGGGTACGACAACGGTTTGGGGTGAGAGTAAGTGTTAGGGTACGGGTTAGTGTTAGCGTACGGGTTAGGATTAGGGGACGGGTGAGGGTAAGGCTTCGGGTAAGTGTTAGGGTTAGTGTTAGGGTTAGGGTTAGGGTTAGGGGACGGGGACGGTTTAGGGTACAGGTTAGGGAACGACAACGGTTTGGGGTGAGAGTAAGTGTTAGGGTACGGGTTAGTGTTAGCGTACGGGTTAGGATTAGGGGACGGGTGAGGGTAAGGCTTCGGGTAAGGGTTAGGGTTTGGGTTAGGGTTAGGGGACGGGGACGGGGACGGGGACGGTTTAGGGTACAGGTTAGTGTACGACAACGGTTTAGTGTGAGCGTACATGTTAGGGTACGGGTAAGTGTTAGCGTACGGGTTAGGATTAGGGGACGGGTTAGTGTAAGGCTTCGGGTAAGGGTTAGGGTTAGGGTTAGGGTTAGGGTACGGGGACGGTTTAGGGTACAGGTTAATGTACGACAACGGTTTAGGCTGAGCGTACGTGTTAGGGTACGGATTAGTGTCAGCGTACGGGTTAGGATTAGGAGACGGGTGAGGGTGAGGCTTCGGGTAAGGGTTAGGGTTAGGGTTAGGGTTAGGGTTAGGGGACGGGGACGGGGACAGTTTAGGGTACAGGTTAGGGTACGGCAATGGTTTAGGGTGAGCGTACGTGTTAGGGTACGGGTTAGTGTTAGCGTACGGGTTAGGATTAGGGGACGGGTGAGGGTAAGGCTTCGGGTAAGGGTTAGGTTTAGCATTAGGGTTAGGGTTAGGGTTAGGGGACGGGGACAGTTTAGGGTACAGGTTAGGGTACGACACGGTTTAGGGAGAGCGTACGTGTTAGGGTTCGGGTTAGTGTTAGCGTACGGGTTAGGATTAGGGGACGGGTGAGGCTAAGGCTTCGGGTAAGGGTTAGGGTTAGTGTTAGGGTTAGGGTTAGGGTTAGGGGACGGGGAAGGTTTAGGGTACAGTTTAGGGTACGACAATGGTTTAGGGTGAGCGTACGTGTTAGGGTATGGGTTAGTGTTAGCGTACGGGTTAGGATTAGGGGACGGGTGAGGGTAAGGCTTCGGGTAAGTGTTTCGGTTAGGGTTAGGGTTAGGGCTAGGGTTAGGGGATGGGACGGCTTAGGGTATAGGTTAGGGTACGACAACTGTTTAGGGTGAGCGTACGTGTTAGGGTACGGGTTAGTGTTAGCGTACGGGTTAGGATTAGGGGACGGGTGAGGATAAGGCTTTGGGTAAGGGTTAGGGTTAGGGTTAGGGTTAGGAGAAGGGGATGGTGACGGGGACGGTTTAGGGTACAGGTTAGGGTACGACAACGGTTTAGGGTGAGCGTACGTGTTAGGGTACGGGTTAGTGTTAGCATACGGGTTAGGTTTAGGGGAGGGGTGAGGGTAAGCCTTCGGGTAAGGGTTAGGGTTAGGGTTAGGGTTAGGGTAAGGAGACGGGGACGGGGACGGTTTAGAGTACAGGTTAGGTTACGACAACAGTTTAGGGTGAGCGTACGTGTTAGGGTACGGGTTAGTGTTAGCGTATGGGTTAGGATTAGGGGACGGGTGAGGGTAAGGCTTCGGGTAAGGTTTACGGTTACGGTTAGGGGACGGGGACGGTTACGGGGACGCTTTTGGGCACAGGTTAGGTTACGACAACGGTTTAGGGTGAGTGTACGTGTTAGGGCACGGGTTAGTGTTAGCGTACGGGTTAGGATTAGGGGACGGGTGAGGGTAAGGCTTCGGGTAAGGGTTAGGGTTAGGGTTAGGGTTAGGGGATGGGGACGGTTTAGGGTACAGGTTAGGGTACGACAACGGTTTAGGGTGAGCGTACGTGTTAGGGTACGGGTTAGGGTTAGCGTACGGTTTAGGGTTAGGGGACGGGTGAGGGTAAGGCTTCGGGTAAGGGTTAGGGTTAGGGTTAGGGTTAGGGTTAGGGTTAGGGTTAGGGGACGGGGACGTTTTAGGGTACAGGTTAGCTTACGACAACCGTTTAGGGTGAGCGTATGTGTTAGGGTACGGGTTAGTGTTAGCGTACGGGTTAGGATTAGGTGACGGGTGAGGGTAAGGCTTCGGGTAAGGGTTAGGGTTAGGATTAGGGTTAGGGTTAGGGTTAGGGGACGGGCACGGTTTAGGGTACAGGTTAGTGTACGACACGGTTTAGGGTGAGAGTGCGTGTTAGGGTACGTGTTAGTGTTAGCGTACGGGTTAGGATTAGGGGACGGGTGAGGGTAAGGCTTCGGGTAAGGGTTAGGGTTAGGGTTAGGGTAAGGGGACGGGGATGGGGACGGTTTAGGGTACAGGTTAGGGTACGACAACGGTTTAGGGTGAGCGTACGTGTTAGGGTACGGTTTAGTGTTAGCGTACGGGTTAGGATTAGGGGACGGGTGAGGGTAAGGCTTCGGGTAAGTGTTAGGGTTAGGGTTAGGGTTAGGGGATGGGGACGGGGACGGTTTAGGGTTCAGGTTAGGGTACGACAACGGTTTAGGATGTGCGTACGTGTTAGGGTATGGGTTAGTGTTAGCGTACGGGTTAGGATTAGGGGACGGGTGACGGTAAGGCTTCGGGTAAGGGTTAGGGTTAGGGTTAGGGTTAGGGTTAGGGTTAGGGTACGGGGACGGTTTAGGGTACAGGTTAGGGTACGACAACGGTTTAGGGTTAGCGTACGTTTTAGGGTACGGATTAGTGTTAGCGTACGGGTTAGGATTAGGTGACGGGTGAGCATAAGGCTTCGGGTAAGTGTTAGGGTTAGGGTTAGGGTTAGGGGACGGGGCCGGGCACGGTTTAGGGTACAGTTTAGTGTACGACAACGATTTAGGGTGAGCGTACGTGTTAGGGTACGGGTTAGTGTTAGCGTACGGGTTAGGATTAGGGGACGGGTGAGGGTAAGGCTTCGGATAAGGGTTAGGGTTGCGATTAGGGTTAGGGTTAGGGTTAGGGGACGGGGACGGTTTAGGGTACAGGTTAGGGTACGACAACGGTTTAGGGTGAGCGTACGTGTTAGGGTACGGGTTAGTGTTAGCGTACGGGTTAGGATTAGGGGACTCGTGAGTGTAAGGCTTTGGGTAAGGGGTAGGGTTAGGGTTAGGGTTAAGCTTAGGGGACGGGGACGGGGACGGTTTAGGGTACCGGTTAGGGTACGACAACGGTTTAGGGTGAGCGTATGTGTTAGGGTACGGGTTAGTGTTAGCGTACGGGTTAGGATTAGGGGACGGGTGAGGGTAAGGCTTCGGGTAAGAGTTAGGGTTAGGGTTAGGGGACGGGGACGGGGACGGGGACGGTTTAGGGTACAGGTTAGGGTACGACAATGGTTTAGGGTGAGCGTACGTGTTAGGGTACGGGTTAGTGTTAGCGTACGGGTTAGGATTAGGGGACGGGTGAGGGTAAGGCTTCGGGAAATGTTTAGGGTTTGGGTTAGGGTTAGGGGACGGGGACGGGGACGGGGACGCTTTAGGGTACAGTTTAGGTTACGACAACGATTTAGGGTGAGCGTACGTGTTAGGGTACGGGTTAGTGTTAGCGTACGGGTTAGGATTAGGGAACGGGTGAGGGCAAGGCTTCGGGTAAGGTTTAGGGTTAGGGTTAGGGTTAGGGTTAGGGGACGGGGACGGTTTAGGGTACAGTTTAGGGTACGACAACGGTTTAGGGTGAGCGTACGTGTTAGGGTAGGTGTTAGTGTTAGCATATAAGTTAGGATTAGGGGACGGGTGAGGGTAAGGCTTAGGGTAAGGGTTAGGGTTAGGGTAAGGTTTAGGGTTAGGGGACGGGGACGGGGAAGGTTTAGGGTACAGGTTAGTGTACGAGAACGGTTTAGGGTGAGCGTACGTGTTAGGGTACGGGTTAGTGTTAGCGTACGGGTTAGGATTAGGGGACGGGTGAGGGTAAGGCTTCGGGTAAGGGTTAGGGTTAGTGTTAGGGTTAGGGTTAGGGTTAGGGGACGGGGACGGTTTAGGGTACAGGTTAGGGTACGACAACGGTTTGGGGTGAGCGTACGTGTTAGGGTACGGGTTAGTGTTAGCGTACGGTTTAGGATTAGGGAACGGGTGAGGGTAAGGCTTCGGGTAAGGGTTAGGGTTAGGGTTAAGGTTAGGGTTAGGGTTAGGTTTAGGGGACGGGGACGTTTTAGGGTACAGGTTAGGGTACGACAACGGTTTAGGGTGAGCGTACGTGTTAGGGTACGGGTAAGTGTTAGCGTACGGGTTAGGATTAGGGGACGGGTTAGGGTAAGGCTTCGGGTAAGGGTTAATGTTAGGGTTAGGGTTAGGGTACGGGGACGGTGTAGGGTACAGGTTAATGTACGACAACGATTTAGGCTGAGCGTACGTGTTAGGGTACGGATTAGTGTCAGCGTACGGGTTAGTATTAGGAGACGGGTGAGGGTAAGGCTTCGGGTGAGGGTTAGGGTTAGGGTTAGGGTTAGGGTTAGGGGACGGGGACGGGGACGGTTTAGGGTACAGGTTAGGGTACGACAATGGTTTAGGGTGAGCGTACGTGTTAGGGTACGGGTTAGTGTTAGCGTACGTGTCAGGATTAGGGGATGGGTGAGGGTAAGGCTTCGGGTAAGGGTTAGGTTTAGCATTAGGGTTAGGGTTAGGGTTAGGGGACGGGGACGGTTTAGGGTACAGGTTAGGGTACGACACGGTTTAGGGTGAGCGTACGTGTTAGGGTACGGGTTAGTGTTAGCGTACGGGTTAGGATTAGGGGACGGGTGAGGGTAAGGCTTCGGGTAAGGGTTAGGGTTAGTGTTAGGGTTAGGGTTAGGGTTAGGGGACGGGGAAGGTTTAGGGTACAGTTTAGGGTACGACAATGATTTAGGGTGAGCGTACGTGTTAGGGTATGGGTTAGTGTTAGCGTACGGGTTAGGATTAGGGGAGGGTTGAGGGTAAGGCTTCGGGTAAGTGTTTGGGTTAGGGTTAGGATTAGGGTTAGGGTTAGGGGATGGGGACGGCTTAGGGTACAGGTTAGGGTACGACAACTGTTTAGGGTGAGCGTACGTGTTAGGGTACGGGTTAGTGTTAGTGTACGGGTTAGGATTAGGGGACGGGTGAGGATAAGGCTTTGGGTAAGGGTTAGGGTTAGGGTTAGGGTTAGGGGAAGGGGATGGTGACGGGGACGGTTTAGGGTACAGGTTAGGGTACGACAACGGTTTAGGGTGAGCGTACGTGTTAGGGTATGGGTTAGTGTTAGCGTACGGGTTAGGATTAGGGGACGGGTGAGGGTAAGGCTTCGGGTAAGGTTTAGGGTTAGGGTTAGGGGACGGGGACGGTTACGGGGACGCTTTAGGGCACAGGTTAGGATACGACAACGGTTTAGGGTGAGTGTACGTGATAGGGTACGGGTTAGTGTTAGCGTACGGGTTAGGATTAGGGGACGGGTGAGGGTAAGGCTTCGGGCAAGGGTTAGGGTTAGGGTTAGGGTTAGGGGATGGGGACGGTTTAGGGTACAGGTTAGGGTACGACAACGGTTTAGGGTGAGTGTACGTGTTAGGGTACGGGTTAGGGTTAGCGTACGGTTTAGGGTTAGGGGACGGGTGAGGGTAAGGCTTCGGGTAAGGGTTAGGGTTAGGGTTAGGTTTAGGGTTAGGGTTAGGGGACGGGGACGGGGACGGTTTAGGGTACAGGTTAGCGTACGACAACCGTTTAGGGTGAGCGTATGTGTTAGGGTACGTGTTTGTGTTAGCGTACGGGTTAGGATTAGGCGACGTGTGAGGGTAAGGCTTCGGGTAAGGTTTAGGATTAGGGTTAGGGTTAGGGTTAGGGGAGGGGGACGGTTTAGGGTACAGTTTAGGGTACGACAACGGTTTAGGGTGAGCGTACGTGTTAGGGTAGGTGTTAGTGTTAGCATACGAGTTAGGATTAAGGACGGGTGAGGGTAAGGCTTAGGGTAAGGGTTAGGGTTAGGGTAAGGTTTAGGGTTAGGGGACGGGGACGGGGAAGGTTTAGGGTACAGGTTAGTGTACGAGAACGGTTTAGGGTGAGCGTACGTGTTAGGGTACGGTTTAGTGTTAGCGTACGGGTTAGGATTAGGGGACGGGTGAGGGTAAAGCTTCGGGTAAGGGTTAGGGTTAGGATTAGGGTTAGGGTTAGGGTTAGGGGACGGGGACGGTTTAGGGTACTGGTTAGGGTACGACACGGTTTAGGGTGAGAGTGCGTGTTAGGGTACGGGTTAGTGTTAGCGTACGGGTTAGGATTAGGGGACGGGTGAGGGTAAGGCTTCGGGTAAGTGTTAGGGTTAGGGTTAGGGTAAGGGGACGGGGACGGGGACGGTATAGGGTACAGGTTAGGGTACGACAACGGTTTTGGGTGAGCGTACGTGTTAGGGTACGGGTTAGCGTTAGCGTACGGGTTAGGATTAGGGGACGGTTGAGGGTAAGGCTTCGGGTAAGGGTTAGGATTAGGGTTAGGGTTAGGGTTAGGGGACGGGGACGGTTACGGGGACGCTTCAGGGCACAGGTTAGGTTACGACAACGGTTTAGAGTGAGTGTACGTGTTAGGGTACGGGTTAGTGTTAGCGTACGGGTTAGGATTAGGGGACGGGTGAGGGTAAGGCTTCGGGTAAGGGTTAGGGTTAGGGTTAGGGTTAGGGGATGGGGACGGTTTAGGGTACAGGTTAGGGTATGACAACGGATTAGGGTGAGCGTACGTGTTAGGGTACGGGTTAGGGTTAGCGTACGGTTTAGGGTTAGGGGACGGGTGAGGGTAAGGCTTCGGGTAAGGGTTAGGGTTAGGGTTATGGTTAGGGTTAGGGTTACGCTTAGGGGACGGGTACGGTTTAGGGTACAGGTTAGCGTACGACAACCATTTAGGGTGAGCGTATGTGTTAGGGTACGGGTTAGTGTTAGCGTACGGGTTAGGATTAGGTGACGGGTGAGGGCAAGGCTTCGGGTAAGGGTTAGGGTTAGGATTAGGGTTAGGGTTAGGGTTAGGGGACGGGCACGGTTTAGGGTACAGGTTAGTGTACGACACGGTTTAGGGTGAGAGTGCGTGTTAGGGTACGGTTTAGTGTTAGCGTACGGGTTAGGATTAGGGGACGGGTGAGGGTAAGGCTTCGGGTAAGGGTTAGGGTTAGGGTTAGGGTTAGGGGACGGGGACGGGGACGGTTTAGGGTTCAGGTTAGGGTACGACAAGGGTTTAGGGTGAGCGTACGTGTTAGGGTACGGTTTAGTGTTAGCGTACGGGTTAGGATAGGGGACGGGTGAGGGTAAGGCTTCGGGTAAGGGTTAGGGTTAGGGTTAGGGTTAGCGGACGGGGACGGGGACGGTTTAGGGTTCAGGTTAGGGTACGACAACGGTTTAGGGTGTGCGTACGTGTTAAGGTATGGGTTAGTGTTAGCGTACGGTTTAGGGTTAGGGGACGGGTGAGGGTAAGGCTTCGGGTAAGGGTTAGGGTTAGGGTTATGGTTAGGGTTAGGGTTACGCTTAGGGGACGGGGACGATTTAGGGTACAGGTTAGCGTACGACAACCGTTTAGGGTGAGCGTATGTGTTAGGGTACGGGTTAGTGTTAGCGTACGGGTTAGGATTAGGTGACGGGTGAGGGTAAGGCTTCGGGTAAGGGTTAGGGTTAGGATTAGGGTTAGGGTTAGGGTTAGGGGACGGGCACGGTTTAGGGTACAGGTTAGTGTACGACACGGTTTAGGGTGAGAGTGCGTGTTAGGGTACGGTTTAGTGTTAGCGTACGGGTTAGGATTAGGGGACGGGTGAGGGTAAGGCTTCGGGTAAGGGTTAGGGTTAGGGTTAGGGTTAGGGGACGGGGCCGGGGACGGTTTAGGGTTCAGGTTAGGGTACGATAACGGTTTAGGGTGAGCGTACGTGTTAGGGTACGGTTTAGTGTTAGCGTACGGGTTAGGATTAGGGGACGGGTGAGGGTAAGGCTTCGGGTAAGGGTTAGGGTTAGGGTTAGGGTTAGGGGACGGGGACGGGGACGGTTTAGGGTTCAGGTTAGGGTACGACAACGGTTTAGGGTGTGAGTACGTGTTAGGGTATGGGTTAGTGTTAGCGTACGGGTTAGGATTAGGGGACGGGTGACGGTAAGGCTTCGGGTAAGGGTTAGGGTTAGGGTTAGGATTAGGGTTAGGGTTAGGGTACGGGGACGGTTTAGGGTACAGGTTAGGGTACGACAACGGTTTAGGGTTAGCGTACGTTTTAGGGTACGGATTAGTGTTAGCGTACGGGTTAGGATTAGGTGACGGGTGAGCGTAAGGCTTCGGGTAAGTGTTAGGGTTAGGGTTAGGGTTAGGGGACGGGGCTGGGGACGGTTTAGTGTACAGTTTAGTGTACGACAACGATTTAGGGTGAGCGTACGTGTTAGGGTACGGGTTAGTGTTAGCGTACGGCTTAGGATTAGGGGACGGGTGAGGGTAAGGCTTCGGATAAGGGTTAGGGTTGCGATTAGGGTTAGGGTTCGGGTTAGGGGACGGGGACGGTTTAGGGTACAGGTTAGGGTACGACAACGGTTTAGGGTGAGCGTACGTGTTAGGGTACGGGTTAGTGTTAGCGTACGGGTTAGGATTAGGGGACTCGTGAGTGTAAGGCTTTGGGTAAGGGTTAGGGTTAGGGTTAGGGTTAGGGTTAGGGGACGGGGATGGGGACGGTTTAGGGTACCGGTTAGGGTACGACAACGGTTTAGCGTGAGCGTATGTGTTAGGGTACGGGTTAGTGTTAGCGTACGGGTTAGGATTAGGGGACGGGTGAGGGTAAGGCTTCGGGTAAGGGTTAGGGTTAGGGTTAGGGGACGGGGACGGGGACGGGGACGGTTTAGGGTACAGTTTAGGGTACGACAATGGTTTAGGGTGAGCGTACGTGTTAGGGTACGGGTTAGTGTTAGCGTACGGGTTAGGATTAGGGGACGGGTGAGGGTAAGGCTTCGGGAAAGGTTTAGGGTTTGGGTTAAGGTTAGAGGACGGGGATGGGGACGGGGACGCTTTAGGGTACAGTTTAGGTTACGACAACGATTTAGGGTGAGCGTACGTGGTAGGGTACGGGTTAGTGTTAGCGTACGGGTTAGGATTAGGGAACGGGTGAGGGCAAGTCTTCGGGTAAGGTTTAGGGTTAGGGTTAGGGTTAGGGTTAGGGGACGGGGACGGTTTAGGGTACAGTTTAGGGTACGACAACGGTTTAGGGTGAGCGTACGTGTTAGGGTGGGTGTTAGTGTTAGCATACAAGTTAGGATTAGGGGACGAGTGAGGGTAAGGCTTAGGGTAAGGGTTAGGGTTAGGGTAAGGTTTACGGTTAGGGGACGGGGACGGGGAAGGTTTAGGGTACAGGTTAGTGTACGAGAACGGTTTAGGGTGAGCGTACGTGTTAGGGTACGGGTTAGTGTTAGCGTACGGGTTAGGATTAGGGGACGGGTGAGGGTAAGGCTTCGGGTAAGGGTTAGGGTTAGTGTTAGGGTTAGGGTTAGGGTTAGGGGACGGGGACGGTTTAGGGTACAGGTTAGGGTACGACAAGGGTTTGGGGTGAGCGTACGTGTTAGGGTACGGGTTAGTGTTAGCGTACGGTTTAGGATTAGGGAACGGGTGAGGGTAAGGCTTCGGGTAAGGGTTAGGGTTAGGGTTAGGGTTAGGGTTAGGGTTAGGTTTAGGGGACGGGGACGTTTTAGGGTACAGGTTAGGGTACGACAACGGTTTAGGGTGAGCGTACGTGTTAGGGTACGGTTTAGTGTTAGCGTACGGGTTAGTATTAGGGGACGGGTGAGGGTAAGGCTTCGGGTAAGGGTTAGGGTTAGGGTTAGGGTTAGGGTACGGGGACGGTTTAGGGTACAGGTTAGGGTACGACAACGGTTTAGGGTTAGCGTACGTTTTAGGGTACGGATTATTGTTAGCGTACGGGTTAGGATTAGGTGACGGGTGAGCGTAAGGCTTCGGGTAAGTGTTAGGGTTAGGGTTAGGGTTAGGGGACGGGGCCGGGGAGGGTTTAGGGTACAGTTTAGTGTACGACAACGATTTAGGGTGAGCGTACGTGTTAGGGTACGGGTTAGTGTTAGCGTACGGGTTAGGATTAGGGGACGGGTGAGGGTAAGGCTTCGGGTAAGGGTTAGGGTTGGGATTAGGGTTAAGGTTAGGGTTAGGGGACGGGGACGTTTTAGGGTACAGGTTAGGGTACGACAACGGTTTAGGGTGAGCGTACGTGTTAGGGTACGGGTTAGTGTTAGCGTACGGGATAGGATTAGGGGACGGGTGAGGGTAAGGCTTCGGGTAAGGGTTCGTGTTAGGGTAAGGTTTAGGGTTAGGGGACGGGGACGGAGATGGTTTAGGGTACAGGTTAGTGTACGACAACGGTTTAGGGTGAGCGTACGTGTTAGGGTACGGGTTAGTGTTAGCGTACAGTTTAGGATTAGGGGACGGGTGAGGGTAAGGCTTCGGGTAAGTGTTAGGGTTAGTGTTAGGGTTAGGGTTAGGGTTAGGGGACGGGGACGGTTTAGGGTACAGGTTAGGGAACGACAACGGTTTGGGGTGAGCGTAAGTGTTAGGGTATGGGTTAGTGTTAGCGTACGGGTTAGGATTAGAGGACGGGTGAGGGTAAGGCTTCGGGTAAGGGTTAGGGTTTGGGTTAGGGTTAGGGGACGGGGACGGGGACGGGGACGGTTTAGGGTACAGGTTAGTGTACGACAACGGTTTAGTGTGAGCGTACATGTTAGGGTATGGGTTAGTGTTAGCGTACGGGTTAGGATTAGGGGACGGGTTAGGGTTAGGCTTCGGGTAAGGGTTAGGGTTAGGGTTAGGGTTAGGGTACGGGGACGGTTTAGGGTACAGGTTAATGTACGACAACGGTTTAGGCTGAGCGTACGTGTTAGGGTACGGATTAGTGTCAGCGTACGGGTTAGGATTAGGAGACGGGTGAGGGTAAGGCTTCGGGTAAGGGTTAGGGTTAGGGTTAGGGTTAGGGTTAGGGGACGGTGACGGGGACGGTTTAGGGTACAGGTTAGGGTACGACAATGGTTTAGGGTGAGCGTACATGTTAGGGTACGGGTTAGAGTTAGCGTTCGGGTGGGGATTAGGGGTCGGGTGAGGGTAAGGCTTCGGGTAAGGGTTAGGTTTAGCATTAGGGTTAGGGTTAGGGTTAGGGGACGGGGACGGTTTAGGGTACAGGTTAGGGTACGACACGGTTTAGGGTGAGCGTACGTTTTAGGGTACGGGTTAGTGTTAGCGTACGGGTTAGGATTAGGGGACGGGTGAGGGTAAGGCTTCGGGTAAGGGTTAGGGTTAGTGTTAGGGTTAGGGTTAGGGTTAGGGGAAGGGGACGGTGACGGGGACGGTTTAGGGTACAGGTTCGGGTACGACAACTGTTTAGGGTGAGCGTACGTGTTAGGGTACGGGTTAGTGTTAGCGTACGGGTTAGGATTAGGGGACGGGTGAGGATAAGGCTTTGGGTAAGGGTTAGGGTTAGGGTTAGGGTTAGGGGAAGGGGACGGTGACGGGGACGGTTTAGGGTACAGGTTAGGGTACGACAACGGTTTAGGGTGAGCGTACGTGTTAGGGTACGGGTTAGTGTTAGCGTACGGGTTAGGTTTAGGGGAGGGGTGAGGGTAAGCCTTCGGGTAAGGGTTAGGGTTAGGGTTAGGGTTAGGGTTAGGGTAAGGAGACGGGGACGGGGACGGTTTAGGGTACAGGTTAGGGTACGACAACAGTTTAGGGTGAGCGTACGTGTTAGGGTACAGGTTAGTGTTAGCGTACGGGTTAGGATTAGGGGACGGGTGAGGGTAAGGCTTCGGGTAAGTGTTAGGGTTAGGGTTAGGGTAAGGGGACGGGGACGGTGACGGTTTAGGGTACAGGTTAGGGTACGACAACGGTTTAGGGTGAGCGTACGTGTTAGGGTACGGTTTAGTGTTAGCGTACGGGTTAGGATTAGGGGACGGTTGAGGGTAAGGCTTCGGGTAAGGGTTAGGGTTAGGGTTAGGGTTAGGGTTAGGGGACGGGGACGGTTTAGGGTTCAGGTTAGGGTACGACAACGGTTTAGGGTGAGCGTAGGTGTTAGGGTACAGATTAGTGTGGGCGTACGGGTTAGGATTAGGGGACGGTGAGGGTAAGGCTTCGGGTAAGGGTTAGGGATAGGGGTAGGGTTAGGGTTAGGGGACGGTGACGGGGACGGTTTAGGGTACAGGTTAGGGTACGACAAAGGTTTAGGGTGAGTGTACGTGTTAGGGTACAGGTTAGTGTTAGCGTACGGGTTAGGATTACGGGACGGGTGAGGGAAATGCTTCGGGTAAGGGTTAGGGTTAGGGTTAGGGTTAGGGTTAGTGTTAGGGGACGGGGACGGGGACGGGGACGGGGACGGATTAGGGTACAGGTTAGGGTACGACAACGGTTTAGGGTGAGCGTACGTATTATGGTACGGTTTAGTGTTAGCGTACGGGTTAGGATTAGGGGACGGGTGAGAGTAAGGCTTCGGGTAAGGGTGAGGGTTAGGGTTAGGTTTAGGGTTAGGGGACAGGGACAGGGACGGTTTAGCGTACAGGTTAGGGTACGACAACGGTTTAGGGTGAGCGTACATGTTAGGGTACGGGTTAGTGTTAGCGTACGGGTTAGGATTAGGGGACGGGTTAGGGTAAGGCTTCGGGTAAGGGTTAGTTTTAGGGTTAGGGTTAGGGTTAGGGTACGTGGACGGTTTAGGTTACTGGTTAGGGTACGACAACGGTTTAGGGTGAGCGTACGTGTTAGGTATGGATTAGTGTTAGCGTACGGGTTAGGATTAGGTGACGGGTGTGGGTAAGGCTTCGGGTAAGGGTTAGGGTTAGGATTAGGGTTAGGGTTAGGGTTAGGGGACGTGGACGGTTTAGGGTACAGGTTAGCATACGACATAGTTTAGGGTGAGCGTACGTGTTAGGTTACGGGTTAGTGTTAGCGTACGGGGTAGGATTAGGAGACGGGTGAGGGTATGGCTTCGGGTAAGGGTTAGGGTTAGGGGACGGGGACGGTTTAGGGTAAAGGATAGGGTACGACAACAGTTTAGGGTTAGCGTACGAGTTAAGGTACGGGTTAGTGTTAGCGTACGGGTTAGGATTAGGGGACGGGTGAGGGTAAGGCTTCGGGTAAGGGTTAGGGTTAGTGTTAGGGTTAGGGTTAGGGTACGGGGACGGGGACGGTTTAGGGTTAAGGTTAGGGTACGACAACGGTTTAGGGTGAGGGTACGTGTTAGGGTACGTGTTAGTGTTAGCGTACGGGTTAGGATTTGGGGACGGGTGAGGGTAAAGCTCCGGGTAAGGGTTAGGGTTAGGGTTAGGGTTAGGGTTAGGGGACGGGGACGGTTTAGGGTACAGGTTAGGGTACGACAACGGTTTAGGGTGAGCGTATGTGTTAGGGTACGGGTTAGTTTTAGTGTACGGGTTAGGATTAGGGGACGGGTGAGGGTAAGGCTTCGGGTAAGGGTTAGGGTTAGGGTTAGGGTTAGGGTTAGGGGACGGGGACGGGGACGGTTTAGGGTACAGGTTAGCGTACGACAACGGTTTAGGGTGAGCGTATGTGTTAGGGTACAGTTTAGTGTTAGCGTACGGGTTAGGATTAGGGGACGTGTGAGGGTAAGGCTTCGGGTAAGGGTTAGGGTTAGGGTTAGGGTTAGGGGACGGGGACGGGGACGGTTTAGGGTACAGGTTAGGGTACGACAACGGTTTAGGCTGAGCGTACGTGTTAGGGTACAGGTTAGTGTTAGCGTACGGGTTAGGATTAGGGGACGGGTTAGGGTAAGGCTTCGGGTAAGGGTTAGGGTTAGGGTTAGGGTTAGGGTTAGGGTACGTGGACGGTTTAGGGTACTGGTTAGGGTACGACAACGGTTTAGGGTGAGCGTACGTGTTAGGGTACGGATTAGTGTTAGCGTACGGGTTACGATAAGGTGACGGGTGAGGGTAAGGCTTCGGGTAAGGGTTAGGGTTAGGATTAGGGTTAGGGTTAGGGTTAGGGGACGGGGACGGTTTAGGGTACAGGTTAGCATACGACATGGTTTAGGGTGAGCGTACGTGTTAGGTTACGGGTTAGTGTTAGCGTACGGGGTAGGATTAGGAGACGGGTGAGGGTATGGCTTCGGGTAAGGGTTAGGGTTAGGGGACGGGGACGGGGACGGTTTAGGGTAAAGGATAGGGTACGACAACGGTTTAGGGTTAGCGTACGAGTTAAGGTACGGGTTAGTGTTAGCGTATGGGTTAGGATTAGGGGACGGGTGAGGGTAAGGCTTCGGGTAAGGGTTAGGGTTAGTGTTAGGGTTAGGGTTATGGGACGGGGACGGGGACGGTTTAGGGTAAAGGTTAGGGTACGACAACGGTTTAGGGTGAGGGTACGTGTTAGGGTACGTGTTAGTTTTAGCGTACGGCTTAGGATTAGGGGACGGGTGAGGGTAAAGCTCCGGGTAAGGGTTAGGGTTAGGGTTCGGGTTAGGGGACGGGGACGGTTTAGGGTACAGGTTAGGGTACGACAACGGTTTAGGGTGAGCGTATGTGTTAGGGTACGGGTTAGTTTTAGTGTACGGGTTAGGATTAGGGGACGGGTGAGGGTAAGGCTTCGGGTAAGGGTTAGGGTTAGGGTTAGCCTTAGGGTTAGGGGACGGGGACGGGGACGGTTTAGGCTACAGGTTAGCGTACAACAACGGTTTAGGGTGAACGTATGTGTTAGGGTACAGGTTAGTGTTAGCGTACGGGTTAGGATTAGGGGACGTGTGAGGGTAAGGCTTCGGGTAAGGGTTAGGGTTAGGGTTAGGGTTAGGGTTAGGGGACGGGGACAGTTTAGGGTACAGGTTAGGGTACGACAACGGTTTAGGGTGAGCGTACGTGTTAGGGTACAGGTTAGTGTTAGCGTACGGGTTAGGATTAGGGGACGGGTGAGGGTAAGGCTTCGGGTAAGGGTTAGGGTTAGTATTAGGGTTAGGGTTAGGGTTAGGGGACGGGGACGGTTCTTGGGTACAGGTTAGGGTACGACAACGGTTTAGGTGAGCGTACTTGTTAGGGTACGGTTTAGTGTTAGCGTACGGGTTAGGATTAGAGGACGGGTGAGGGTAAGGCTTCGGGTAAGGGTTAGGGTTACGGTTAGGGTTAGGGGATGGGGACGGGTCGGGGACGGTTTAGGGTACAGGTTAGGATACGACAACGGTTTAAGGTGAGCATACGTGTTAGGGTACGGTTTCGTGTTAGCGTACGGGTAAGGATTAGGGGACGGGTGAGGGTAAGGCTTCGGGTAAGGGTTAGGGTTAGGGTTAGTGTTAGGGTTAGGGGACGCGGACGGTTTAGGGTACAGGTTAGGGTACGACAACGGTTTAGGGTGAGCGTACGTGTTAGGGTACGGGTTAGTGTTAGCGTACGGGTTAGGATTAGGGGACGGGTGAGGGTAAGGCTTCGGGCAAGGGTTAGGGTTAGGGTTAGGGTTAGGGGACGGGGACGGTTTAGGGTACAGGTTAGTGTACGACAACGGTTTAGGGTGAGCGTACGTGTTAGGGTACGAGTTAGTGTTAGCGTACGGGTTAGGATTAGGGGACGGGTGAGGGTAAGGCTTCGGGTAAGGGTTAGGGTTAGTGTTAGGTTTAGGGGACGGGGCCGGGGACAGTTTAGGGTACAGGTTAGGGTACGACAACAGTTTAGGGTGAGCATACGTGTTAGGGTACGGGTTAGTGTTAGCGTACGAGTTAGGATTAGGGGACGGGTGAGGGTAAGGCTTCGGGTAAGGGTTAGGGATAGGGTTAGGGTTAGGGGATGGGGACGGGGACGGGGATGGTTTAGGGTACAGGTTAGGGTACGACAACGGCTTAGGGTGAGGGTACGTTTTAGGGTATGGGTTAGTGTTAGCGTACGGGTTAGGATTAGGGGACGGGTGAGGGTAAGGCTTCGGGTAAGGGTTAGGGTTAGGGTTAGGGTACGGGGACGGTTTAAAGTACAGGTTAGGGTACGACAACGGTTTAGGGTGAGCGTACGTTTTAGGGTACGGATTAGTGTTAGCGTACAGGTTAGGATTAGGTGACGGGTGAGGGAAAGGCTTCGGGTAAGCTTTAGGGTTAGGGTTAGGGTTAGGGGACGGGGACGGGTACGGGGACAGTTTAGGGTACAGGTTAGGGTACAACAACGGTTTAGGGTGAGCGTACGTGTTTGGGTATGGGTTAGTGTTAGCGTGCGGGTTAGGATTAGGGGACGGGTGAGGGTAAGGCTTCGGGTAAGGGTTAGGTTTAGGATTAGGGTTAGGGTTAGGGTTAGGGGATGGGGACGGTTTACGGTACAGGTTAGGGTACGACAACAGTTTAGGGTGAGTGTACTTGTTACGGTATGGGTTAGTGTTAGCATACGGGTTAGGATTAGGGGACGGGTGAGGGTAAGGCTTCGGGTAAGGGTTAGGGTTAGGGTTAGGGGACGGGGACGGGGACGGGGACGGTTTTGGGTACAGGTTAGGGTACGACAACGGTTTAGGGTTAGCGTACATGTTAGGGTACGGGTTAGTGTTAGCGTACGGGTTAGGATTAGGGGACGGGTGAGGGTAAGGCTTCGGGTAAGGGTTAGGTTTAGGGTTAGGGTTAGGTTTAGGGGACGGGGACGGGGACGGTTTAGGGTACAGGTTAGGGTACGACAACGGTTCAGGGTGAGCATACGTGTTAGGGTACGGGGTAGTGTTAGCGTACGGGTTAGGATTAGGGGACGGGTTAGGATAAGGCTTTGTGTAAGGGTTAGGGTTAGGGTTAGGGTGAGGTTTAGGGGACGGGGACGGTTTAGGGTACAGTTTAAGGTATGACAAAGTGTTAGGGTGAGTGTACGTGTTAGGGTACGGGTTAGTGTTAGCGTACGGGTTAGGTTTAGTGGACGGGTTAGTGTAAGGCTTCGGGTAAGGGTTAGTGATAGGGTTAGGGTTCGGGTTAGGGTTAGGGGCCGTGGACGGCTTAGGGTACAGGTTAGTGTACGACAACAGTTTAGGTAAAGCGTACGTGATAGCGTACGGGTTAGGATTTGTGACGGGTTAGGGTAAGGCTTCGGGTGAGGGTTAGGGTTAGGGTTAGGGTTAGGGTTAGTGGACGGGGACGGTTTAGGGTACAGGTTAGTGTACGACAACGGTTTAGGGTGAGCGTACCTGTTAGGGTACGGGTTAGTGTTAGCGTACGGGTTAGGATTAGGGGATGGGTTAGGGTAAGGCTTCGGGTAAGTGTTAGGGTTAGTTTTAGGGTTAGCGTTAGGGTTAGGGTTAGGGTTAGGGGGTGGGGATGGTTTAGGGTACAGGTTAGGGTACGACAACGGTTTAGGGTGAGCGTACGTGTTAGGGTACGAGTTAGTTTTTAGCGTACGGGTTAGGATTAGGGGACGGGTGAGGGTAAGGCTTCGGGTAAGGGTTAGGGTTAGGGGACGGGGACGGGGACGGGGACAGTTTAGGGTACAGGTTACGTTACGACAACAGTTTAGGGTTAGCGTATGTGTTAGGGTACGGGTTAGTGTTAGCGTACGGGTTAGGATTAGGGGACGGGTGACGGTAAGGCTTCAGGTAAGTGTTAGGGAAAGGGTTAGGGTTAGGGTTAAGGGACGGGGATGGTTTAGGGTTCAGGTTAGGGTACGACAACGGTTTAGGGTGAGCATACGTGTTAGGGCACGTGTTAGTGTTAGCGTACGGGTTAGGATTGGGGACGGGTTAGGTTAAGGCTTCGGGCAAGGGTTAGATTTAGGGTTAGGTTTAGGGTTAGTGTTAGGGTTAGGGGACGATTTAGTGTACAGGTTGGAGTACGACACCGGTTTAGGATGAGCATACGTGTTATGGTACCATTTAGTGTTAGCGTACGGGTTAGGATTAGGGGACGGGTGAGTGTAAGGCTTCGGGTAAGGGTTAGGGTTAGGGTTAAGGATAGGGTTAGTGTTAGTGTTAGAGGACAGGGACGGTTTAGGGTACAGGTTAGAGTACGACAACGGTTTAGGGTGAGCGTACGTGTTACGGTATGGGTTAGTGTTAGCGTACGGGTTAGGATTAGGAGACGGGTGAGGGTAAGGCTTCGGGTAAGGTTTAGGGTTAGGGTTAGGCTTAGGGGACGGGGACGGGGACAGGGACGGTTTAGGGTACAGTTTAGGGTACGACAACGGTTTAGGGTGAGCGTACATGTTAGGGTACGGGTTAGTGTTAGCGTACGGTTTAGGATTAGGAGACAGGTGAGGGTATGGCTTCGGGTAAGGGTTAGGGTTAGGGTTAGGGTTAGGGGACGGGGACGGGGACGGGGACGGTTTAGGGTACAGGTTAGGGTACGACATCGGTTTAGGGTGAGCATACGAGTTAGGTTACGGGTTAGTGTTAGCGTACTGGTTAGTATTAGGGGACCGGTGAGGGTAAGGCTTCGGGTAAGGGTTAGGGTTAGGGTTAGGATTAGGGTTAGGGGAAGGGGACGGGGACGGTTTAGGGTACAGGTTAGGGTACGACAACGGTTTAGTGTGAGCGTACGTGTTAGGGTGCGGGTTAGTGTTAGCGTACGGGTTAGGATTAGGGGACGCGTGAGGGTAAGGCTTCGGGTAAGGTTTAGGGTTAGGGTTAGGGTTAGGGGACGGGGACGGTTTAGGGTACAGGTTAGGTTACGACAACGGTTTAGGGTGAGCGTACGTGTTAGGGTACGGGTTAGTTTTAGCGTACGGGTTAGAATTAGGGAACGGATGAGGGTAAGGCTTCGGGTAAGGGTTAGAGTTGGGGTTAGGGTTAGGGTTAGGGGACGGGGATGGGGACGGGGACGGTTTAGGGTACAGGTTAGCATACGAAAACGGTTTAGGGTGAGCGTATGTGTTAGGGTACGGAGTAGTGTTAGCGTACGGGATAGGATTATGGGACGTGTGAGGGTAAGGCTTCGGGTAAGGGTTAGGGTCAGGGTTAGGGTTAGGGTTAGGGGACAGGGAAGGTTTAGGGTACAGGTTAGTGTACGTCAACGGTTTAGGGTGAGCGCACGTGTTAGGGTACGGGTTAGTGTTAGCGTACGGGTTAGGATTAGGGGACGGGTGAGGGTAAGGCTTCGGGTAAGGGTTAGGGTTAAGGTTAGGGTTAGGGTTAGGTGACGGGGACGGTTTAGGGTACAGGTTAGGGTACGACAACGGTTTAGGGTGAGCGTACGTATTATGGTACGGTTTAGTGTTAGCGTACGGGTTAGGATTAGGGGACGGGTGAGAGTAAGGCTTCGGGTAAGGGTGAGGGTTAGGGTTAGGTTTAGGGTTAGGGGACAGGGACAGGGACGGTTTAGCGTACAGGTTAGGGTACGACAACGGTTTAGGGTGAGCGTACATGTTAGGGTACGGGTTAGTGTTAGCGTAAGTGTTAGGATTAGGCGACGGGTTAGGGTAAGGCTTCGGGTAAGGGTTAGGGTTAGGGTTAGGGTTAGGGTTAGGGTACGTGGACGGTTTAGGGTACTGGTTAGGGTACGACAACGGTTTAGGGTGAGCGTACGTGTTAGGGTATGGATTAGTGTTAGCGTACGGGTTAGGATTAGGTGACGGGTGTGGGTAAGGCTTCGGGTAAGGGTTAGGGTTAGGATTAGGGTTAGGGTTAGGGTTAGGGGACGGGGACGGTTTAGGGTACAGGTTAGCATACGACATAGTTTAGGGTGAGCGTACGTGTTAGGTTACGGGTTAGTGTTAGCGTACGGGGTAGGATTAGGAGACGGGTGAGGGTATGGCTTCGGGTAAGGGTTAGGGTTAGGGGACGGGGACGGTTTAGGGTAAAGGATAGGGTACGACAACAGTTTAGGGTTAGCGTACGAGTTAAGGTACGGGTTAGTGTTAGCGTACGGGTTAGGATTAGGGGACGGGTGAGGGTAAGGCTTCGGGTAAGGGTTAGGGTTAGTGTTAGGGTTAGGGTTAGGGGACGGGGACGGGGACTGTTTAGGGTAAAGGTTAGGGTACGACAACGGTTTAGGGTGAGGGTACGTGTTAGGGTACGTGTTAGTGTTAGCGTACGGGTTAGGATTTGGGAACGGGTGAGGGTAAAGCTCCGGGTAAGGGTTAGGGTTAGGGTTAGGGTTAGGGTTAGGGGACGGGGACAGTTTAGGGTACAGGTTAGGGTACGACAACGGTTTAGGGTGAGCGTACGTGTTAGGGTACAGGTTAGTGTTAGCGTACGGGTTAGGATTAGGGGACGGGTGAGGGTAAGGCTTCGGGTAAGGGTTAGGGTTAGTATTAGGGTTAGGGTTAGGGTTAGGGGACGGGGACGGTTCTTGGGTACAGGTTAGGGTACGACAACGGTTTAGGTGAGCGTACTTGTTAGGGTACGGTTTAGTGTTAGCGTACGGGTTAGGATTAGAGGACGGGTGAGGGTAAGGCTTCGGGTAAGGGTTAGGGTTACGGTTAGGGTTAGGGGATGGGGACGGGTCGGGGACGGTTTAGGGTACAGGTTAGGATACGACAACGGTTTAAGGTGAGCATACGTGTTAGGGTACGGTTTCGTGTTAGCGTACGGGTAAGGATTAGGGGACGGGTGAGGGTAAGGCTTCGGGTAAGGGTTAGGGTTAGGGTTAGTGTTAGGGTTAGGGGACGCGGACGGTTTAGGGTACAGGTTAGGGTACGACAACGGTTTAGGGTGAGCGTACGTGTTAGGGTACGGGTTAGTGTTAGCGTACGGGTTAGGATTAGGGGACGGGTGAGGGTAAGGCTTCGGGCAAGGGTTAGGGTTAGGGTTAGGGTTAGGGGACGGGGACGGTTTAGGGTACAGGTTAGTGTACGACAACGGTTTAGGGTGAGCGTACGTGTTAGGGTACGAGTTAGTGTTAGCGTACGGGTTAGGATTAGGGGACGGGTGAGGGTAAGGCTTCGGGTAAGGGTTAGGGTTAGTGTTAGGTTTAGGGGACGGGGCCGGGGACAGTTTAGGGTACAGGTTAGGGTACGACAACAGTTTAGGGTGAGCATACGTGTTAGGGTACGGGTTAGTGTTAGCGTACGAGTTAGGATTAGGGGACGGGTGAGGGTAAGGCTTCGGGTAAGGGTTAGGGATAGGGTTAGGGTTAGGGGATGGGGACGGGGACGGGGATGGTTTAGGGTACAGGTTAGGGTACGACAACGGCTTAGGGTGAGGGTACGTTTTAGGGTATGGGTTAGTGTTAGCGTACGGGTTAGGATTAGGGGACGGGTGAGGGTAAGGCTTCGGGTAAGGGTTAGGGTTAGGGTTAGGGTACGGGGACGGTTTAAAGTACAGGTTAGGGTACGACAACGGTTTAGGGTGAGCGTACGTTTTAGGGTACGGATTAGTGTTAGCGTACAGGTTAGGATTAGGTGACGGGTGAGGGAAAGGCTTCGGGTAAGCTTTAGGGTTAGGGTTAGGGTTAGGGGACGGGGACGGGTACGGGGACAGTTTAGGGTACAGGTTAGGGTACAACAACGGTTTAGGGTGAGCGTACGTGTTTGGGTATGGGTTAGTGTTAGCGTGCGGGTTAGGATTAGGGGACGGGTGAGGGTAAGGCTTCGGGTAAGGGTTAGGTTTAGGATTAGGGTTAGGGTTAGGGTTAGGGGATGGGGACGGTTTACGGTACAGGTTAGGGTACGACAACAGTTTAGGGTGAGTGTACTTGTTACGGTATGGGTTAGTGTTAGCATACGGGTTAGGATTAGGGGACGGGTGAGGGTAAGGCTTCGGGTAAGGGTTAGGGTTAGGGTTAGGGTTAGGGGATGGGGACGGGGACGGGGACGGTTTTGGGTACAGGTTAGGGTACGACAACGGTTTAGGGTGAGCGTACATGTTAGGGTACGGGTTAGTGTTAGCGTACGGGTTAGGATTAGGGGACGGGTGAGGGTAAGGCTTCGGGTAAGGGTTAGGTTTAGGGTTAGGGTTAGGTTTAGGGGACGGGGACGGGGACGGTTTAGGGTACAGGTTAGGGTACGACAACGGTTCAGGGTGAGCATACGTGTTAGGGTACGGGGTAGTGTTAGCGTACGGGTTAGGATTAGGGGACGGGTTAGGATAAGGCTTTGTGTAAGGGTTAGGGTTAGGGTTAGGGTGAGGTTTAGGGGACGGGGACGGTTTAGGGTACAGTTTAAGGTATGACAAAGTGTTAGGGTGAGTGTACGTGTTAGGGTACGGGTTAGTGTTAGCGTACGGGTTAGGTTTAGTGGACGGGTTAGTGTAAGGCTTCGGGTAAGGGTTAGTGATAGGGTTAGGGTTCGGGTTAGGGTTAGGGGCCGTGGACGGCTTAGGGTACAGGTTAGTGTACGACAACAGTTTAGGTAAAGCGTACGTGATAGCGTACGGGTTAGGATTTGTGACGGGTTAGGGTAAGGCTTCGGGTGAGGGTTAGGGTTAGGGTTAGGGTTAGGGTTAGTGGACGGGGACGGTTTAGGGTACAGGTTAGTGTACGACAACGGTTTAGGGTGAGCGTACCTGTTAGGGTACGGGTTAGTGTTAGCGTACGGGTTAGGATTAGGGGATGGGTTAGGGTAAGGCTTCGGGTAAGTGTTAGGGTTAGTTTTAGGGTTAGCGTTAGGGTTAGGGTTAGGGTTAGGGGGTGGGGATGGTTTAGGGTACAGGTTAGGGTACGACAACGGTTTAGGGTGAGCGTACGTGTTAGGGTACGAGTTAGTTTTTAGCGTACGGGTTAGGATTAGGGGACGGGTGAGGGTAAGGCTTCGGGTAAGGGTTAGGGTTAGGGGACGGGGACGGGGACGGGGACAGTTTAGGGTACAGGTTACGTTACGACAACAGTTTAGGGTTAGCGTATGTGTTAGGGTACGGGTTAGTGTTAGCGTACGGGTTAGGATTAGGGGACGGGTGACGGTAAGGCTTCAGGTAAGTGTTAGGGAAAGGGTTAGGGTTAGGGTTAAGGGACGGGGATGGTTTAGGGTTCAGGTTAGGGTACGACAACGGTTTAGGGTGAGCATACGTGTTAGGGCACGTGTTAGTGTTAGCGTATGGGTTAGGATTGGGGACGGGTTAGGTTAAGGCTTCGGGCAAGGGTTAGATTTAGGGTTAGGTTTAGGGTTAGTGTTAGGGTTAGGGGACGATTTAGTGTACAGGTTGGAGTACGACACCGGTTTAGGATGAGCATACGTGTTATGGTACCATTTAGTGTTAGCGTACGGGTTAGGATTAGGGGACGGGTGAGTGTAAGGCTTCGGGTAAGGGTTAGGGTTAGGGTTAAGGATAGGGTTAGGGTTAGTGTTAGAGGACAGGGACGGTTTAGGGTACAGGTTAGGGTACGACAACGGTTTAGGGTGAGCGTACGTGTTACGGTATGGGTTAGTGTTAGCGTACGGGTTAGGATTAGGAGACGGGTGAGGGTAAGGCTTCGGGTAAGGTTTAGGGTTAGGGTTAGGCTTAGGGGACGGGGACGGGGACAGGGACGGTTTCGGGTACAGTTTAGGGTACGACAACGGTTTAGGGTGAGCGTACATGTTAGGGTACGGGTTAGTGTTAGCGTACGGTTTAGGATTAGGAGACAGGTGAGGGTATGGCTTCGGGTAAGGGTTAGGGTTAGGGTTAGGGTTAGGGGACGGGGACGGGGACGGGGACGGTTTAGGGTACAGGTTAGGGTACGACATCGGTTTAGGGTGAGCATACGAGTTAGGTTACGGGTTAGTGTTAGCGTACTGGTTAGTATTAGGGGACCGGTGAGGGTAAGGCTTCGGGTAAGGGTTAGGGTTAGGGTTAGGATTAGGGTTAGGGGAAGGGGACGGGGACGGTTTAGGGTACAGGTTAGGGTACGACAACGGTTTAGTGTGAGCGTACGTGTTAGGGTGCGGGTTAGTATTAGCGTACGGGTTAGGATTAGGGGACGCGTGAGGGTAAGGCTTCGGGTAAGGTTTAGGGTTAGGGTTAGGGTTAGGGGACGGGGACGGTTTAGGGTACAGGTTAGGTTACGACAACCGTTTAGGGTGAGCGTACGTGTTAGGGTACGGGTTAGTTTTAGCGTACGGGTTAGAATTAGGGAACGGATGAGGGTAAGGCTTCGGGTAAGGGTTAGAGTTGGGGTTAGGGTTAGGGTTAGGGGACGGGGATGGGGACGGGGACGGTTTAGGGTACAGGTTAGCATACGAAAACGGTTTAGGGTGAGCGTATGTGTTAGGGTACGGAGTAGTGTTAGCGTACGGGATAGGATTATGGGACGTGTGAGGGTAAGGCTTCGGGTAAGGGTTAGGGTCAGGGTTAGGGTTAGGGTTAGGGGACAGGGAAGGTTTAGGGTACAGGTTAGTGTACGTCAACGGTTTAGGGTGAGCGCACGTGTTAGGGTACGGGTTAGTGTTAGCGTACGGGTTAGGATTAGGGGACGGGTGAGGGTAAGGCTTCGGGTAAGGGTTAGGGTTAAGGTTAGGGTTAGGGTTAGGTGACGGGGACGGTTTAGGGTACAGGTTAGGGTACGACAACGGTTTAGGGTGAGCGTACGTATTATGGTACGGTTTAGTGTTAGCGTACGGGTTAGGATTAGGGGACGGGTGAGAGTAAGGCTTCGGGTAAGGGTGAGGGTTAGGGTTAGGTTTAGGGTTAGGGGACAGGGACAGGGACGGTTTAGCGTACAGGTTAGGGTACGACAACGGTTTAGGGTGAGCGTACATGTTAGGGTACGGGTTAGTGTTAGCGTAAGTGTTAGGATTAGGCGACGGGTTAGGGTAAGGCTTCGGGTAAGGGTTAGGGTTAGGGTTAGGGTTAGGGTTAGGGTACGTGGACGGTTTAGGGTACTGGTTAGGGTACGACAACGGTTTAGGGTGAGCGTACGTGTTAGGGTATGGATTAGTGTTAGCGTACGGGTTAGGATTAGGTGACGGGTGTGGGTAAGGCTTCGGGTAAGGGTTAGGGTTAGGATTAGGGTTAGGGTTAGGGTTAGGGGACGGGGACGGTTTAGGGTACAGGTTAGCATACGACATAGTTTAGGGTGAGCGTACGTGTTAGGTTACGGGTTAGTGTTAGCGTACGGGGTAGGATTAGGAGACGGGTGAGGGTATGGCTTCGGGTAAGGGTTAGGGTTAGGGGACGGGGACGGTTTAGGGTAAAGGATAGGGTACGACAACAGTTTAGGGTTAGCGTACGAGTTAAGGTACGGGTTAGTGTTAGCGTACGGGTTAGGATTAGGGGACGGGTGAGGGTAAGGCTTCGGGCAAGGGTTAGGGTTAGGGTTAGGGTTAGGGGACGGGGACGGTTTAGGGTACAGGTTAGTGTACGACAACGGTTTAGGGTGAGCGTACGTGTTAGGGTACGAGTTAGTGTTAGCGTACGGGTTAGGATTAGGGGACGGGTGAGGGTAAGGCTTCGGGTAAGGGTTAGGGTTAGTGTTAGGTTTAGGGGACGGGGCCGGGGACAGTTTAGGGTACAGGTTAGGGTACGACAACAGTTTAGGGTGAGCATACGTGTTAGGGTACGGGTTAGTGTTAGCGTACGAGTTAGGATTAGGGGACGGGTGAGGGTAAGGCTTCGGGTAAGGGTTAGGGATAGGGTTAGGGTTAGGGGATGGGGACGGGGACGGGGATGGTTTAGGGTACAGGTTAGGGTACGACAACGGCTTAGGGTGAGGGTACGTTTTAGGGTATGGGTTAGTGTTAGCGTACGGGTTAGGATTAGGGGACGGGTGAGGGTAAGGCTTCGGGTAAGGGTTAGGGTTAGGGTTAGGGTACGGGGACGGTTTAAAGTACAGGTTAGGGTACGACAACGGTTTAGGGTGAGCGTACGTTTTAGGGTACGGATTAGTGTTAGCGTACAGGTTAGGATTAGGTGACGGGTGAGGGAAAGGCTTCGGGTAAGCTTTAGGGTTAGGGTTAGGGTTAGGGGACGGGGACGGGTACGGGGACAGTTTAGGGTACAGGTTAGGGTACAACAACGGTTTAGGGTGAGCGTACGTGTTTGGGTATGGGTTAGTGTTAGCGTGCGGGTTAGGATTAGGGGACGGGTGAGGGTAAGGCTTCGGGTAAGGGTTAGGTTTAGGATTAGGGTTAGGGTTAGGGTTAGGGGATGGGGACGGTTTACGGTACAGGTTAGGGTACGACAACAGTTTAGGGTGAGTGTACTTGTTACGGTATGGGTTAGTGTTAGCGTACGGGTTAGGATTAGGGGACGGGTGAGGGTAAGGCTTCGGGTAAGGGTTAGGGTTAGGGTTAGGGTTAGGGGACGGGGACGGGGACGGGGACGGTTTTGGGTACAGGTTAGGGTACGACAACGGTTTAGGGTGAGCGTACATGTTAGGGTACGGGTTAGTGTTAGCGTACGGGTTAGGATTAGGGGACGGGTGAGGGTAAGGCTTCGGGTAAGGGTTAGGTTTAGGGTTAGGGTTAGGTTTAGGGGACGGGGACGGGGACGGTTTAGGGTACAGGTTAGGGTACGACAACGGTTCAGGGTGAGCATACGTGTTAGGGTACGGGGTAGTGTTAGCGTACGGGTTAGGATTAGGGGACGGGTTAGGATAAGGCTTTGTGTAAGGGTTAGGGTTAGGGTTAGGGTGAGGTTTAGGGGACGGGGACGGTTTAGGGTACAGTTTAAGGTATGACAAAGTGTTAGGGTGAGTGTACGTGTTAGGGTACGGGTTAGTGTTAGCGTACGGGTTAGGTTTAGTGGACGGGTTAGTGTAAGGCTTCGGGTAAGGGTTAGTGATAGGGTTAGGGTTCGGGTTAGGGTTAGGGGCCGTGGACGGCTTAGGGTACAGGTTAGTGTACGACAACAGTTTAGGTTAAGCGTACGTGATAGCGTACGGGTTAGGATTTGTGACGGGTTAGGGTAAGGCTTCGGGTGAGGGTTAGGGTTAGGGTTAGGGTTAGGGTTAGTGGACGGGGACGGTTTAGGGTACAGGTTAGTGTACGACAACGGTTTAGGGTGAGCGTACCTGTTAGGGTACGGGTTAGTGTTAGCGTACGGGTTTGGATTAGGGGATGGGTTAGGGTAAGGCTTCGGGTAAGTGTTAGGGTTAGTTTTAGGGTTAGCGTTAGGGTTAGGGTTAGGGTTAGGGGATGGGGATGGTTTAGGGTACAGGTTAGGGTACGACAACGGTTTAGGGTGAGCGTACGTGTTAGGGTACGAGTTAGTTTTTAGCGTACGGGTTAGGATTAGGGGACGGGTGAGGGTAAGGCTTCGGGTAAGGGTTAGGGTTAGGGTTAGGGGACGGGGACGGGGACAGTTTAGGGTACAGGTTACGTTACGACAACAGTTTAGGGTTAGCGTATGTGTTAGGGTACGGGTTAGTGTTAGCGTACGGGTTAGGTTTAGGGGACGGGTGACGGTAAGGCTTCAGGTAAGTGTTAGGGAAAGGGTTAGGGTTAGGGTTAAGGGACGGGGATGGTTTAGGGTTCAGGTTAGGGTACGACAACGGTTTAGGGAGAGCATACGTGTTAGGGCACGTGTTAGTGTTAGCGTACGGGTTAGGATTGGGGACGGGTTAGGTTAAGGCTTCGGGCAAGGGTTAGATTTAGGGTTAGGTTTAGGGTTAGTGTTAGGGTTAGGGGACGATTTAGTGTACAGGTTGGAGTACGACACCGGTTTAGGATGAGCATACGTGTTATGGTACCATTTAGTGTTAGCGTACGGGTTAGGATTAGGGGACGGGTGAGTGTAAGGCTTCGGGTAAGGGTTAGGGTTAGGGTTAAGGATAGGGTTAGGGTTAGTGTTAGAGGACAGGGACGGTTTAGGGTACAGGTTAGGGTACGACAACGGTTTAGGGTGAGCGTACGTGTTACGGTATGGGTTAGTGTTAGCGTACGGGTTAGGATTAGGAGACGGGTGAGGGTAAGGCTTCGGGTAAGGTTTAGGGTTAGGGTTAGGCTTAGGGGACGGGGACGGGGACAGGGACGGTTTAGGGTACAGTTTAGGGTACGACAACGGTTTAGGGTGAGCGTACATGTTAGGGTACGGGTTAGTGTTAGCGTACGGTTTAGGATTAGGAGACAGGTGAGGGTATGGCTTCGGGTAAGGGTTAGGGTTAGGGTTAGGGTTAGGGGACGGGGACGGGGACGGGGACGGTTTAGGGTACAGGTTAGGGTACGACATCGGTTTAGGGTGAGCATACGAGTTAGGTTACGGGTTAGTGTTAGCGTACTGGTTAGTATTAGGGGACCGGTGAGGGTAAGGCTTCGGGTAAGGGTTAGGGTTAGGGTTAGGATTAGGGTTAGGGGAAGGGGACGGGGACGGTTTAGGGTACAGGTTAGGGTACGACAACGGTTTAGTGTGAGCGTACGTGTTAGGGTGCGGGTTAGTGTTAGCGTACGGGTTAGGATTAGGGGACGCGTGAGGGTAAGGCTTCGGGTAAGGTTTAGGGTTAGGGTTAGGGTTAGGGGACGGGGACGGTTTAGGGTACAGGTTAGGTTACGACAACGGTTTAGGGTGAGCGTACGTGTTAGGGTACGGGTTAGTTTTAGCGTACGGGTTAGAATTAGGGAACGGATGAGGGTAAGGCTTCGGGTAAGGGTTAGAGTTGGGGTTAGGGTTAGGGTTAGGGGACGGGGATGGGGACGGGGACGGTTTAGGGTACAGGTTAGCATACGAAAACGGTTTAGGGTGAGCGTATGTGTTAGGGTACGGAGTAGTGTTAGCGTACGGGATAGGATTATGGGACGTGTGAGGGTAAGGCTTCGGGTAAGGGTTAGGGTCAGGGTTAGGGTTAGGGTTAGGGGACAGGGAAGGTTTAGGGTACAGGTTAGTGTACGTCAACGGTTTAGGGTGAGCGCACGTGTTAGGGTACGGGTTAGTGTTAGCGTACGGGTTAGGATTAGGGGACGGGTGAGGGTAAGGCTTCGGGTAAGGGTTAGGGTTAAGGTTAGGGTTAGGGTTAGGGTTAGGGGACGGGGACGGTTTAGGGTACAGGTTAGGGTACGACAACGGTTTAGGGTGAGCGTACGTGTTAGCGTATGGGTTAGTGTTAGCGTACGGGTTAGGATTAGGGGACGGGTGAGGGTAAGGCTTCGGGTAAGGGTTAGGGTTAGGGTAAGGGTTAGGGTTAGGGGACGGGGACGGAGACAGTTTAGGGTACAGGTTAGTGTCCGACAACGGTTTAGGGTGAGCGTACTTGTTAGGGTACGGTTTAGTGTTAGCGTATGGTTTAGAATTAGGGGACGGGTGAGGGTAAGGCTTCGGGTAAGGTTTAGGGTTACGGGTAGGGTTAGGGGACGGGGACGGGGACGGTTTAGGGTACAGGTTAGGGTACGACAACGGATTAGGGTGAGCGTACGTGTTAGGGTACGGGTTCGTGTTAGCGTACGGGTAAGGATTAGGGGAGGGGTGAGGGTAAGGCTTCGGCTAAGGCTTAGGGTTAGGGTTAGGGTTAGGGTTAGGGTTAGGGAATGGGGACGGTTTAGGGTACAGTTTAGGGTACGACGACGGTTTCGGGTGAGCGTACGTTTTAGGGTACGGGTTAGTGTTAGCGTACGGGTTAGGATTAGGGGACGGGTGAGGGTAAGGCTTCGGGTAAGGGTTAGGGTTAAGGTTAGGGTTAGGGTTAGGTGACGGGGACGGTTTAGGGTACAGGTTAGGGTACGACAACGGTTTAGGGTGAGCGTACGTATTATGGTACGGTTTAGTGTTAGCGTACGGGTTAGGATTAGGGGACGGGTGAGAGTAAGGCTTCGGGTAAGGGTGAGGGTTAGGGTTAGGTTTAGGGTTAGGGGACAGGGACAGGGACGGTTTAGCGTACAGGTTAGGGTACGACAACGGTTTAGGGTGAGCGTACATGTTAGGGTACGGGTTAGTGTTAGCGTAAGTGTTAGGATTAGGCGACGGGTTAGGGTAAGGCTTCGGGTAAGGGTTAGGGTTAGGGTTAGGGTTAGGGTTAGGGTACGTGGACGGTTTAGGGTACTGGTTAGGGTACGACAACGGTTTAGGGTGAGCGTACGTGTTAGGGTATGGATTAGTGTTAGCGTACGGGTTAGGATTAGGTGACGGGTGTGGGTAAGGCTTCGGGTAAGGGTTAGGGTTAGGATTAGGGTTAGGGTTAGGGTTAGGGGACGGGGACGGTTTAGGGTACAGGTTAGCATACGACATAGTTTAGGGTGAGCGTACGTGTTAGGTTACGGGTTAGTGTTAGCGTACGGGGTAGGATTAGGAGACGGGTGAGGGTATGGCTTCGGGTAAGGGTTAGGGTTAGGGGACGGGGACGGTTTAGGGTAAAGGATAGGGTACGACAACAGTTTAGGGTTAGCGTACGAGTTAAGGTACGGGTTAGTGTTAGCGTACGGGTTAGGATTAGGGGACGGGTGAGGGTAAGGCTTCGGGTAAGGGTTAGGGTTAGTGTTAGGGTTAGGGTTAGGGGACGGGGACGGGGACTGTTTAGGGTAAAGGTTAGGGTACGACAGCGGTTTAGGGTGAGGGTACGTGTTAGGGTACGTGTTAGTGTTAGCGTACGGGTTAGGATTTGGGAACGGGTGAGGGTAAAGCTCCGGGTAAGGGTTAGGGTTAGGGTTAGGGTTAGGGTTAGGGGACGGGGACGGTTTAGGGTACAGGTTAGGGTACGACAACGGTTTAGGGTGAGCGTATGTGTTAGGGTACGGGTTAGTTTTAGTGTACGGGTTAGGATTAGGGGACGGGTGAGGGTAAGGCTTCGGGTAAGGGTTAGGGTTAGGGTTAGGGTTAGGGTTAGGGGACGGGGACGGGGACGGTTTAGGGTACAGGTTAGCGTACGACAACGGTTTAGGGTGAGCGTATGTGTTAGGGTACAGTTTAGTGTTAGCGTACGGGTTAGGATTAGGGGACGTGTGAGGGTAAGGCTTCGGGTAAGGGTTAGGGTTAGGGTTAGGGTTAGGGGACGGGGACGGGGACGGTTTAGGGTACAGGTTAGGGTACGACAACGGTTTAGGCTGAGCGTACGTGTTAGGGTACAGGTTAGTGTTAGCGTACGGGTTAGGATTAGGGGACGGGTTAGGGTAAGGCTTCGGGTAAGGGTTAGGGTTGGGTTAGGGTTAGGGTTAGGGTACGTGGACGGTTTAGGGTACTGGTTAGGGTACGACAACGGTTTAGGGTGAGCGTACGTGTTAGGGTACGGATTAGTGTTAGCGTACGGGTTACGATTAGGTGACGGGTGAGGGTAAGGCTTCGGGTAAGGGTTAGGGTTAGGATTAGGGTTAGGGTTAGGGTTAGGGGACGGGGACGGTTTAGGGTACAGGTTAGCATACGACATGGTTTAGGGTGAGCGTACGTGTTAGGTTACGGGTTAGTGTTAGCGTACGGGGTATGATTAGGAGACGGGTGAGGGTATGGCTTCGGGTAAGGGTTAGGGTTAGGGGACGGGGACGGGGACGGTTTAGGGTAAAGGATAGGGTACGACAACGGTTTAGGGTTAGCGTACGAGTTAAGGTACGGGTTAGTGTTAGCGTATGGGTTAGGATTAGGGGACGGGTGAGGGTAAGGCTTTGGGTAAGGGTTAGGGTTAGTGTTAGGGTTAGGGTTATGGGACGGGGACGGGGACGGTTTAGGGTAAAGGTTAGGGTACGACAACGGTTTAGGGTGAGGGTACGTGTTAGGGTACGTGTTAGTGTTAGCGTACGGCTTAGGATTAGGGGACGGGTGAGGGTAAAGCTCCGGGTAAGGGTTAGGGTTAGGGTTCGGGTTAGGGGACGGGGACGGTTTAGGGTACAGGTTAGGGTACAACAACGGTTTAGGGTGAGCGTATGTGTTAGGGTACGGGTTAGTTTTAGTGTACGGGTTATGATTAGGGGACGGGTGAGGGTAAGGCTTCGGGTAAGGGTTAGGGTTAGGGTTAGCCTTAGGGTTAGGGGACGGGGACGGGGACGGTTTAGGGTACAGGTTAGCGTACAACAACGGTTTAGGGTGAACGTATGTGTTAGGGTACAGGTTAGTGTTAGCGTACGGGTTAGGATTAGGGGACGTGTGAGGGTAAGGCTTCGGGTAAGGGTTAGGGTTAGGGTTAGGGTTAGGGTTAGGGGACGGGGACAGTTTAGGGTACAGGTTAGGGTACGACAACGGTTTAGCGTGAGCGTACGTGTTAGGGTACAGGTTAGTGTTAGCGTACGGGTTAGGATTAGGGGACGGGTGAGGGTAAGGCTTCGGGTAAGGGTTAGGGTTAGTATTAGGGTTAGGGTTAGGGTTAGGGGACGGGGACGGTTCTTGGGTACAGGTTAGGGTACGACAACGGTTTAGGTGAGCGTACTTCTTAGGGTACGGTTTAGTGTTAGCGTACGGGTTAGGATTAGAGGACGGGTGAGGGTAAGGCTTCGGGTAAGGGTTAGGGTTACGGTTAGGGTTAGGGGATGGGGACGGGGACGGGGACGGTTTAGGGTACAGGTTAGGATACGACAACGGTTTAAGGTGAGCATACGTGTTAGGGTACGGTTTCGTGTTAGCGTACGGGTAAGGATTAGGGGACGGGTGAGGGTAAGGCTTCGGGTAAGGGTTAGGGTTAGGGTTAGTGTTAGGGTTAGGGGACGCGGACGGTTTAGGGTACAGGTTAGGGTACGACAACGGTTTAGGGTGAGCGTACGTGTTAGGGTACGGGTTAGTGTTAGCGTACGGGTTAGGATTACGGGACGGGTGAGGGTAAGGCTTCGGGCAAGGGTTAGGGTTAGGGTTAGGGTTAGGGGACGGGGACGGTTTAGGGTACAGGTTAGTGTACGACAACGGTTTAGGGTGAGCGTACGTGTTAGGGTACGAGTTAGTGTTAGCGTACGGGTTAGGATTAGGGGACGGGTGAGGGTAAGGCTTCGGGTAAGGGTTAGGGTTAGTGTTAGGTTTAGGGGACGGGGCCGGGGACAGTTTAGGGTACAGGTTAGGGTACGACAACAGTTTAGGGTGAGCATACGTGTTAGGGTACGGGTTAGTGTTAGCGTACGAGTTAGGATTAGGGGACGGGTGAGGGTAAGGCTTCGGGTAAGGGTTAGGGATAGGGTTAGGGTTAGGGGATGGGGACGGGGACGGGGATGGTTTAGGGTACAGGTTAGGGTACGACAACGGCTTAGGGTGAGGGTACGTTTTAGGGTATGGGTTAGTGTTAGCGTACGGGTTAGGATTAGGGGACGGGTGAGGGTAAGGCTTCGGGTAAGGGTTAGGGTTAGGGTTAGGGTACGGGGACGGTTTAAAGTACAGGTTAGGGTACGACAACGGTTTAGGGTGAGCGTACGTTTTAGGGTACGGATTAGTGTTAGCGTACAGGTTAGGATTAGGTGACGGGTGAGGGAAAGGCTTCGGGTAAGCGTTAGGGTTAGGGTTAGGGTTAGGGGACGGGGACGGGGACGGGGACAGTTTAGGGTACAGGTTAGGGTACAACAACGGTTTAGGGTGAGCGTACTTGTTTGGGTATGGGTTAGTGTTAGCGTGCGGGTTAGGATTAGGGGACGGGTGAGGGTAAGGCTTCGGGTAAGGGTTAGGTTTAGGATTAGGGTTAGGGTTAGGGTTAGGGGATGGGGACGGTTTACGGTACAGGTTAGGGTACGACAACAGTTTAGGGTGAGTGTACTTGTTACGGTATGGGTTAGTGTTAGCGTACGGGTTAGGATTAGGGGACGGGTGAGGGTAAGGCTTCGGGTAAGGGTTAGGGTTAGGGTTAGGGTTAGGGGACGGGGACGGGGACGGGGACGGTTTTGGGTACAGGTTAGGGTACGACAACGGTTTAGGGTGAGCGTACATGTTAGGGTACGGGTTAGTGTTAGCGTACGGGTTAGGATTAGGGGACGGGTGAGGGTAAGGCTTCGGGTAAGGGTTAGGTTTAGGGTTAGGGTTAGGTTTAGGGGACGGGGACGGGGACGGTTTAGGGTACAGGTTAGGGTACGACAACGGTTCAGGGTGAGCATACGTGTTAGGGTACGGGGTAGTGTTAGCGTACGGGTTAGGATTAGGGGACGGGTTAGGATAAGGCTTTGTGTAAGGGTTAGGGTTAGGGTTAGGGTGAGGTTTAGGGGACGGGGACGGTTTAGGGTACCGTTTAAGGTATGACAAAGTGTTAGGTTGAGTGTACGTGTTAGGGTACGGGTTAGTGTTAGCGTACGGGTTAGGTTTAGTGGACGGGTTAGTGTAAGGCTTCGGGTAAGGGTTAGTGATAGGGTTAGGGTTCGGATTAGGGTTAGGGGCCGTGGACGGCTTAGGGTACAGGTTAGTGTACGACAACAGTTTAGGTTAAGCGTACGTGATAGCGTACGGGTTAGGATTTGTGACGGGTTAGGGTAAGGCTTCGGGTGAGGGTTAGGGTTAGGGTTAGGGTTAGGGTTAGTGGACGGGGACGGTTTAGGGTACAGGTTAGTGTACGACAACGGTTTAGGGTGAGCGTACCTGTTAGGGTACGGGTTAGTGTTACCGTCGGGTTAGGATTAGGGGATGGGTTAGGGTAAGGCTTCGGGTAAGTGTTAGGGTTAGTTTTAGGGTTAGCGTTAGGGTTAGGGTTAGGGTTAGGGGATGGGGATGGTTTAGGGTACAGGTTAGGGTACGACAACGGTTTAGGGTGAGCGTACGTGTTAGGGTACGAGTTAGTTTTTAGCGTACGGGTTAGGATTAGGGGACGGGTGAGGGTAAGGCTTCGGGTAAGGGTTAGGGTTAGGGTTAGGGGACGGGGACGGGGACAGTTTAGGGTACAGGTTACGTTACGACAACAGTTTAGGGTTAGCGTATGTGTTAGGGTACGGGTTAGTGTTAGCGTACGGGTTAGGATTAGGGGACGGGTGACGGTAAGGCTTCAGGTAAGTGTTAGGGAAAGGGTTAGGGTTAGGGTTAAGGGACGGGGATGGTTTAGGGTTCAGGTTAGGGTACGACAACGGTTTAGGGTGAGCATACGTGTTAGGGCACGTGTTAGTGTTAGCGTACGGGTTAGGATTGGGGACGGGTTAGGTTAAGGCTTCGGGCAAGGGTTAGATTTAGGGTTAGGTTTAGGGTTAGTGTTAGGGTTAGGGGACGATTTAGTGTACAGGTTGGAGTATGACACCGGTTTAGGATGAGCATACGTGTTATGGTACCATTTAGTGTTAGTGTACGGGTTAGGATTAGGGGACGGGTGAGTGTAAGGCTTCGGGTAAGGGTTAGGGTTAGGGTTAAGGATAGGGTTAGGGTTAGTGTTAGAGGACAGGGACGGTTTAGGGTACAGGTTAGGGTACGACAACGGTTTAGGGTGAGCGTACGTGTTACGGTATGGGTTAGTGTTAGCGTACGGGTTAGGATTAGGAGACGGGTGAGGGTAAGGCTTCGGGTAAGGTTTAGGGTTAGGGTTAGGCTTAGGGGACGGGGACGGGGACAGGGACGGTTTAGGGTACAGTTTAGGGTACGACAACGGTTTAGGGTGAGCGTACATGTTAGGGTACGGGTTAGTGTTAGCGTACGGTTTAGGATTAGGAGACAGGTGAGGGTATAGCTTCGGGTAAGGGTTAGGGTTAGGGTTAGGGTTAGGGGACGGGGACGGGGACGGGGACGGTTTAGGGTACAGGTTAGGGTACGACATCGGTTTAGGGTGAGCATACGAGTTAGGTTACGGGTTAGTGTTAGCGTACTGGTTAGTATTAGGGGACCGGTGAGGGTAAGGCTTCGGGTAAGGGTTAGGGTTAGGGTTAGGATTAGGGTTAGGGGAAGGGGACGGGGACGGTTTAGGGTACAGGTTAGGGTACGACAACGGTTTAGTGTGAGCGTACGTGTTAGGGTGCGGGTTAGTGTTAGCGTACGGGTTAGGATTAGGGGACGCGTGAGGGTAAGGCTTCGGGTAAGGTTTAGGGTTAGGGTTAGGGTTAGGGGACGGGGACGGTTTAGGGTACAGGTTAGGTTACGAGAACGGTTTAGGGTGAGCGTACGTGTTAGGGTACGGGTTAGTTTTAGCGTACGGGTTAGAATTAGGGAACGGATGAGGGTAAGGCTTCGGGTAAGGGTTAGAGTTGGGGTTAGGGTTAGGGTTAGGGGACGGGGATGGGGACGGGGACGGTTTAGGGTACAGGTTAGCATACGAAAACGGTTTAGGGTGAGCGTATGTGTTAGGGTACGGAGTAGTGTTAGCGTACGGGATAGGATTATGGGACGTGTGAGGGTAAGGCTTCGGGTAAGGGTTAGGGTCAGGGTTAGGGTTAGGGTTAGGGGACAGGGAAGGTTTAGGGTACAGGTCAGTGTACGTCAACGGTTTAGGGTGAGCGCACGTGTTAGGGTACGGGTTAGTGTTAGCGTACGGGTTAGGATTAGGGGACGGGTGAGGGTAAGGCTTCGGGTAAGGGTTAGAGTTAGTGTTAGGGTTAGGGTTAGGGTTAGGGGACGGGGACGGTTTAGGGTACAGTTTAGGGTACGACAACGGTTTAGGGTGAGCGTACGTGTTAGCGTATGGGTTAGTGTTAGCGTACGGGTTAGGATTAGGGGACGGGTGAGGGTAAGGCTTCGGGTAAGGGTTAGGGTTAGGGTAAGGGTTAGGGTTAGGGGACGGGGACGGAGACAGTTTAGGGTACAGGTTAGTGTCCGACAACGGTTTAGGGTGAGCGTACTTGTTAGGGTACGGTTTAGTGTTAGCGTATGGTTTAGAATTAGGGGACGGGTGAGGGTAAGGCTTCGGGTAAGGTTTAGGGTTACGGGTAGGGTTAGGGGACGGGGACGGGGACGGTTTAGGGTACAGGTTAGGGTACGACAACGGATTAGGGTGAGCGTACGTGTTAGGGTACGGGTTCGTGTTAGCGTACGGGTAAGGATTAGGGGACGGGTGAGGGTAAGGCTTCGGCTAAGGCTTAGGGTTAGGGTTAGGGTTAGGGTTAGGGTTAGGGAATGGGGACGGTTTAGGGTACAGTTTAGGGTACGACGACGGTTTAGGGTGAGCGTACGTTTTAGGGTACGGGTTAGTGTTAGCGTACGGGTTAGGATTAGGGGACGGGTGAGGGTAAGGCTTCGGGTAAGGGTTAGGGTTAAGGTTAGGGTTAGGGTTAGGTGACGGGGACGGTTTAGGGTACAGGTGAGGGTACGACAACGGTTTAGGGTGAGCGTACGTGTTAGGGTACGGGTTAGTGTTAGCGTACGTGTTAGGATTAGGTTACGGGTGAGGGTAAGGCTTCGGGTAAGGGTTAGGGTTAGGGTTAGGGTTACGGGACGGGGACAGGGACAGTTTAGGGTACAGGTTAGGGTACGACAACAGTTTAGGGTGAGCGTACGTGTTAGGGTACGGGTTAGTGTTAGCGTACGGGTTAGGATTAGGGGATGAGTGAGGGTAAGGCTTCGGGTAAGGGTTAGGGTTAGTGTTAGGGTTAGGGTTAGGGTTAGGGGACGGGGACGGTTTAGGGTACAGTTTAGCGTACAACAACGGTTTAGGGTGAGCGTATGTGTTAGGGTACGGGTTAGTGTTAGCGTACGGGTCAGGATTAGGGGACGGGTAAGGGTAAGGCTTCGGGTAAGGGTTAGGGTTAGGTTTAGGGTTAGGGTTAGGGGAAGGGGACGGTTTAGGGTACTGGTTAGGGTACGACAACGGTTTAGGGTGAGCGTACGTGTTAGGGTAGGTGTTAGTGTTAGCATACGTGTTAGGTTTAGGGGACGTGTGAGGGTAAGGCTTCGGGTAAGTGTTTGGGTTAGGGATAGGGTTAAGGCAAGGGGACGGTGACGGGGAGGGTTTAGGGTACAGGTTAGGGTACGACAACGGTTTAGGGTGAGCGTACGTGTTAGGGTACGGGTTAGTGTTAGCGTACGGGTTAGGATTAGCGGACGGGTGAGGGTAAGGCTTCGGGTAAGGGTTAGGGTTAGTGTTAGGGTTAGGGTTAGGGTTCGGGGACGGGGACGGTTTAGGGTACAGTTTAGCGTACGACAACGGTTTAGGGTGAGCGTATGTGTTAGGGTACGGGTTAGTGTTAGCGTACGGGTTAGGATTAGGGGACGTGTGAGGGAAAGGCTTCTGGTAAGGGTTAGGGTTAGGGATAGGATTAGGGTTAGGGGCCGGGGACGGTTTAGGGTACAGGTTAGGGTAAGACAACAGTTTAAGGTGAGCGTACTTGTTAGGGTACGGTTTAGTGTTAGCGTACGGGTCAGGATTAGGGGACGGGTGAGGGTAAGGCTTTGGGTAAGGGTTACAGTTAGGGTTAGGTTTAGGGTTAGGGGACGGGGACGGGGACGGTTTAGGGTACAGGTTAGGGTATGACAACGGTTTAGGGTGAGTGTACGTGTTAGGGTACGGGTTAGTGTTAGCGTACGGGTTAGGATTAGTAGACGGGTGAGGATAAGGCTTCGGGTAAGGATTAGGGTTAGGGTTAGGGTTAGGGGACGGAGACGGGGACGGGGACCGTTTAGGGTACAGGTTAGGGTACGACAACGGTTTAGGGTGAGCGTACGTGTTAGGGTACGTGTTAGTGTTAGCGTACGGGTTAGGATTAGGGGAGGGGTGAGGGTAAGGCTTCGGGTAAGGGTTTGGGTTAGGGTTAGGGTTAGGGGACGGTGACGGTTTAGGGTACAGGTTAGGGTACGACAACGGTTTAGGGTGAGCGTACGTGTTAGGGTACGTGTTAGTGTTAGCGTACGGGTTAGGATAAGGGGACGGGTGAGGGTAAGGCTTCGGGCAAGGGTTAGGGTTAGGGTAAGATTTAGGGTTAGGGGACGGGGACGGGGACGGTTTAGGGTACAGGTTAGTGTATGACAACACTTTGGGGTGAGCGTACGTGTTAGGGTACGTGTTAGTGTTAGCGTACGGGTTAGGATTAGGGGACGGGTGAGGGTAACGCTTCGGGTAAGGGTTAGGGTTAGTGTTAGGGTTAGGGTTAGGGTTAGGGGACGGGGACGGTTTAGGGTACAGGTTAGTGTACGACAACGGTTTGGGGTGAGCGTACGTGTTAGGGTACGAGTTAGTGTTAGCGTACGGGTTAGGATTAGGGGACGGGTGAGCGTAAGGCTTCGGGTAAGTGTTATGGTTAGGGTTAGGCTTAGCTTTAGGGTTAGGTTTAGGGGATGTGGACGGTTTAGGGTACAGCTTAGGGTACGACAACGGTTTAGGGTGAGCGTACGTGTTAGGGTACGGTTTAGTGTTAGCGTACGGGTCAGGATTAGGGGACGGGTGAGGGTAAGGCTTTGGGTAAGGGTTACGGTTAGGGTTAGGGTTAGGGTTAGGGGACGGGGACGGGGACGGTTTAGGGACCAGGTTAGGGTATGACAACGGTTTAGGGTGAGCGTACATGTTAGGGTACGGGTTAGTGTTAGCATATGGGTTAGGATTAGGGGACGGGTTAGTGTAAGGCTTCGGGTAAGGGTTAGGCTTAGGGTTAGGGTTAGGGTACGGGGACGGTTTAGGGTACAGGTTAGGGTACGACAACGGTTTAGGGTGAGCCTACGTGTTAGGATACAGATTAGTGTTAGCGTACGGGTTAGGATTAGGTGACGGGTGTGGGTAAGGCTTCGGCTAAGGGTTAGGGTTAGGGTTAGGGGACGGGGACGGGGACGGATAAGGGTACAGGTTAGGGTACGACAACGGTTTAGGGTGAGCGTACGTGTTAGGGTACGGGTTAGTGTTAGCGTACGGGTTAGGATTAGGGGACGGGTGAGGGTAAGGCTTCGGGTAAGGGTTAGTGTTAGTGTTAGGGTTAGGGTTAGGTTCGGGGACGGGGACGGTTTAGGGTACAGTTTAGCGTACGACAACGGTTTAGGGTGAGCGTATGTGTTAGGGTACGGGTTAGTGTTAGCGTACGGGTTAGGATTAGGGGACGTGTGAGGGGAAGGCTTCTGGTAAGGGTTAGGGTTAGGGTTAGGATTAGGGTTAGGGGACGGGGACGGTTTAGGGTACAGGTTAGGGTAAGGCAACAGTTTAGGGTGAGCATACGTTTTAGGATACAGTTTAGTGTTAGCGTACGGGTCAGGATTAGGGGACGGGTGAGGGTAAGGCTTTGGGTAAGGGTTACGGTTAGGGTTAGGGTTAGGGTTAGGGGACGGGGACGGGGACGGTTTAGGGTACAGGTTAGGGTACGGCAACGGTTTATGGTGAGCGTACGTGTTAGGGTACGGGTTAGTGTTAGCGTACGGGTTAGGATTAGGGGAGGGGTGAGGGTAAGGCTTCGGGTAAGGGTTTGGGTTAGGGTTAGGGTTAGGGCAAGGGGCGGTTACGGGGACGGTTTAGGGTACAGGTTAGGGTACGACAACGGTTTAGGGTGAGCGTACGTGTTAGGGTACGGGTTAGTGTTAGCGTACGGGTTAGGATTAGGGGACGGGTGAGCGTAAGGCTTCGGGTAAGGTTTAGGGTTAGGGTTAGGGTTAGGGAACGGGGACGGTGACGGGGACTGTTTAGGGTACAGGTTAGGGTACGACAACGGTTTAGGGTGAGCGTACGTGTTAGGGTACGGGTTAGTGTTAGCGTACGTGTTAGGATTAGGGGACGGGTGAGGGTAAGGCTTCGGGTAAGGTTTAGGGTTAGGGTTAGGGTTAGGGAACGGGGACGGTGACGGGGACGCTTTAGGGTACAGGTTAGGTTACGACAACAGTTTAGGGTGAGCGTACGTGTTAGGGTACGGGTTAGTGTTAGCGTACGGTTTAGGATTAGGGGACTGGTGAGGGTAAGGCTTTGGGTAAGGTTTAGGGTTAGGGTTAGGGTTAGGGTTAGGGGACGGGGACGGTTTAGGGTACAGGTTAGGGTACGACACGGTTTAGGGTGAGCGTACGTGTTAGGGTACGGTTTAGTGTTAGGGTACGGGTTAGGATTAGGGGACGGGTGAGGGTAAGGCTTCGGGTAAGGGTTAGGGTTAGGGTAAGATTTAGGGTTAGGGGACGGGGACGGGGACGGTTTAGGGTACAGGTTAGTGTACGACAACGGTTTGGGGTGAGCGTACGTGTTAGGGTACGTGTTAGTGTTAGCGTACGGGTTAGGATTAGGGGACGGGTGAGGGTAAGGCTTCGGGTAAGGGTTAGGGTTAGTGTTAGGGTTAGGGTTAGGGTTAGGGGACGGGGACGGTTTAGGGTACAGGTTAGTGTACGACAACGGTTTGGGGTGAGCGTACGTGTTAGGGTACGAGTTAGTGTTAGCGTACGGGTTAGGATTAGGGGACGGGTGAGCGTAAGGCTTCGGGTAAGTGTTATGGTTAGGGTTAGGGTTAGCTTTAGGGTTAGGTTTAGGGGATGGGGACGGTTTAGGGTACAGCGTAGGGTACGACAACGGTTTAGGGTGAGCGTACGTGTTACGGTACGGTATAGTGTTAGCGTACGGGTCAGGATTAGGGGACGGGGGAGGGTAAGGCTTCGGGTAAGGGTTACGGTTAGGGTTAGGGTTAGGGTTAGGGGACGGGGACGGGGACGGTTTAGGGTACAGGATAGGGTATGACAACGGTTTAGGGTGAGCGTACATGTTAGTGTACGTGTTAGTGTTAGCGTACGGGTTAGGATTAGGGGACGGGTTAGGGTAAGGCTTCGGGTAAGGGTTAGGCTTAGGGTTAAGGTTAGGGTACGGGGACGGTTTAGGGTACAGGTTAGGGTACGACAACGGTTTAGGGTGAGCCTACGTGTTAGGGTACAGATTAGTGTTAGCATACGGGTTAGGATTAGGTGACGGGTGTGGGTAAGGCTTCGGGTAAGGGTTAGGGTTAGGGTTAGGTTTAGGGTTAGGGGACGGGGACGGGGACGGTTTAGGGTACAGTTTAGGGTACGACAACGGTTTAGGGTGAGCGTACGTGTTAGGGTATGGGTTACTGTTAGCGTACGGGTTAGGATTGGGGACGGGTGAGGGTAAGGCTTCGGGTAAGTGTTAGCGTTAGGATTAGGGTTAGGGTTAGGGTTAGGGGACGGGGACAGTTTAGGGTACAGGTTAGGGTATGACACGGTTTAGGGTGAGCGTACGTGTTAGGGTACGGGTTAGTGTTAGCGTTCGGGTTAGGATTAGCGGACGGGTGAGGGTAAGGCTTCGGGTAAGGGTTAGGGTTAGGGTTAGGGTTAGGGTTAGCGGAAGGGGACGGGGACAGTTTAGGGTACAGGTTAGGGTATGACACGGTTTAGGGTGAGCGTACGTGTTAGGGTACGGGTTAGTGTTAGCGTTCGGGTTAGGATTAGGGGACGGGTGAGGGTAAGGCTTCGGGTAAGGGTTAGGGTTAGGGTTAGGGTTAGGGTTAGCGGACGGGGACGGGGACGGTTTAGGGTACAGGTTAGGGTACGACAACGGTTTAGGGTGAGCGTACGTGTTAGGGTACGGTTTAGTGTTAGCGTACGGTTTAGGATTCGGGGACGGGTGAGGGTAAGGCTTCGGGTAAGGGTTAGGATTAGGGATAGGGGACGGGGACGGGGACGGGGAACGGGACAGTTTAGGGTACAGTTTAGGGTACGACAACGGTTTATGGTGACCGTACGTGTTAGGGTACGGGTTACTGTTAGCGTACGGGTTAGGATTAGAGGAAGGCTGAGAGTAAGGCTTCGGGTAAGGGTTAGGGTTAGGGTTAGGGTTAGGGTTAGGGTTAGGGGACGGGGACGGTTTAGGGTACAGGTTAGGGTACGACAACGGTTTAGGGTGAGCGTACGTTTTAGGGTACGGGTTAGTGTTAGCGTACGGGTTAGGATTAGGGGACGGGTGAGGATAAGGCTTCGGGTAAGGGTTAGGGTTAGTGTTAGGGTTAGGGGACGGAGACGGGGACGGGGACCGTTTAGGGTACAGGTTAGGATACGACAACAGTTTAGGGTGAGCGTACGTGTTAGGGTACGGGTTAGTGTTAGCGTACGGGTTAGGATTAGGGGAGGGGTGAGGGTAAGGCTTCGGGTAAGTGTTAGGGTTAGGGTTAGGGTTAGGGCAAGGGGACGGTGACGGGGACGGTTCAGGGTACAGGTTAGGGTACGACAACGGTTTAGGTTGAGCATACGTGTTAGGGTACGGATTAGTGTTAGCGTACGGGGTAGGATTAGGGGACGGGTGAGTGTAAGGCTTCGGGTAAGGTTTAGGGTTAGGGTTAGGGTTAGGGTTAGGGTTAGGGGACGGGGACGGTTTAGGGTTCAGGTTAGGGTACGAAAACGGTTTAGGTTGAGCGTACGTGTTAGGGTACTGGTTAGTGTTCGCGTACGGGTTAGGATTAGGGGACGGGTGAGGGTAAGGCTTCGGGTAAGGGTTAGGGTTAGGGTTAGGGTTAGGGTTAGGGGACGGGGACGATTTAGGGTACAATTTAGGGTACGACAATGGTTTAGGGTGAGCGTACGTGTTAGGGTAGGCGTTAGTGTTAGCATACGTGTTAGGATTAGGGGACGGGGGAGTGTAAGGCTTCGGGTAAGGTTTAGTGTTAGGGTAAGGTTTAGGGTTAGGGGACGGGGACGGGGACGGTTTAGGGTACAGGTTAGTGTACGACAACGGTTTAGGGTGAGCGTACGTGTTAGGGTACGGGTTAGTGTTACCGTACGGGTTAGGAATAGGGGACGGGTGAGGGTAAGGCTTCGGGTAAGGGTTAGGGTTAGTGTTAGGGTTAGGGTTAGGGTTAGGGGACGGGGACGGTTTAGGGTACAGGTTAGGGTACGACAACGGTTTGGGGTGAGCGTACGTGTTAGGGTACGGGTTAGTGTTAGCGTACGGGTTAGGATTAGGGGACGGGTGAGGGTAAGCCTTCGGGTAAGTGTTATGGTTAGGGTTAGGGTTAGGTTTAGGGGATGGGGACGGTTTAGGGTACAGGTTAGGGTACAATAACGGTTTAGGGTGAGCGTACGTGTTAGGGTACGGTTTAGGGTTTGCGTACGGGTTAGGATTAGGGGACGGGCGAAGGTAAGGCTTTGGGTAAGGGTTAGTTTTAGGGTTAGGGTTAGGGTTAGGGGACGGGGACGGGGACAGTTTAGGGTACAGGTTAGGGTACGACAACGGTTTAGGGTGAGCGTACATGTTAGGGTACGGGTTAGTGTCAGCGTACGAGTTAGGATTCGGGGACGGGTGAGGGTAAGGCTTCGGGTAAGGGATAGGGTTAGTGTTAGGGTTAGGGTTAGGGTACGGGGACGGGTTAGGGTACAGGTTAGGGTACGACAACGGTTTAGGGTGAGCGGACGTGTTAGTGTACAGATTAGTGTTAGCGTACGGGTTAGGATTAGGTGACAGCTGAGGGTAAGGCTTTGGGTAAGGGTTAGGGTTAGGCTTAGGGTTAGGGTTAGGGGACGGGGACGGGGACGGTTTAGGGTACAGGTTAGGGTACGACACGGTTTAGGGTGAGCGTACGTGTTAGGGTACGGGTTAGTGTTAGCGTACGGGTTAGGATTAGAGGACGGGTGAGGGTTAGGCTTCGGGTAAGGGTTAGGGTTAGGGTTAGGGTTAGGGTTAGGGGACGGGGACGGGGACGGATTAGGGTACAGGTTAGGGTACGACAACGGTTTAGGGTGAGCGTACATGTTAGGGTATGGGTTAGTGTTAGCGTACGGGTTAGGATTAGGGGACTGGTTAGGGTAAGGCTTCGGGTAATGGTTAGGGTTAAGGTTAGGGTTAGGGTACGGGGACGGTTTAGGGTACAGGTTAGGGTACGACAACGGTTTAGGGTGAGCGTACGTGTTAGGATACGGGTTAGTGTTAGCGTACGGGTTAGGATTAGTGGACGGGTGAGGGTAAGGCTTCGGGTAAGGGTTAGGGTTAGTGTTAAGGTTAGGGTTAGGGGACGGGGACGGTTTAGGGTACAGGTTAGGGTACGACAACGGTTTAGGGTGAGCGTACGTGTTAGTGTACGGGTTCGTGTTAGCGTACGGGTAAGGATTAGGGGACGGGTGAGGATAAGGCTTCGGGTAAGGGTTAGGGTTAGTGTTAGGGTTACGGTTAGGGGACGGGGACGGTTTAGGGTACAGTTTAGGGTACGAAAGCGGTTTAGGGTGAGCGTACGTGTTAGGGTACGGGTTAGTGTTAGCGTACGGGCTAGGATTAGGGGACGGGTGAGGGTAAGGCTTCGGGTAAGGGTTAGGGTTAGTGTTAGGGTTAGGGTTAGGGTTAGGGGACGGGGACGGTTTAGGGTACAGGTTAGTGTACGACAACGGTTTGGGGTGAGCGTACGTGTTAGGGTACGAGTTAGTGTTAGCGTACGGGTTAGGATTAGGGGACGGGTGAGCGTAAGGCTTCGGGTAAGTGTTATGGTTAGGGTTAGGGTTAGCTTTAGGGTTAGTTTTAGGGGATGGGGACGGTTTAGGGTACAGCTTAGGGTACGACAACGGTTTAGGGTGAGCGTACGTGTTAGGGTACGGTTTAGTGTTAGCGTACGGGTCAGGATTAGGGGACGGGTGAGGGTAAGGCTTTGGGTAAGGGTTACGGTTAGGGTTAGGGTTAGGGTTAGGGGACGGGGACGGGGACGGTTTAGGGTACAGGTTAGGGTATGACAACGGTTTAGGGTGAGCGTACATGTTAGGGTACGGGTTAGTGTTAGCATATGGGTTAGGATTAGGGGACGGGTTAGGGTAAGGCTTCGGGTAAGGGTTAGGCTTAGGGTTAGGGTTAGGGTACGGGGACGGTTTAGGGTACAGGTTTGGGTACGACAACGGTTTAGGGTGAGCCTACGTGTTAGGGTACAGATTAGTGTTAGCGTACGGGTGAGGATTAGGTGACGGGTGTGGGTAAGGCTTCGGGTAAGGGTTAGGGTTAGGGTTAGGGGACGGGGACGGGGACGGATAAGGGTACAGGTTAGGGTACGACAACGGTTTAGGGTGAGCGTACGTGTTAGGGTACGGGTTAGTGTTAGCGTACGGGTTAGGATTAGGGGACGGGTGAGGGTAAGGCTTCGGGTACGGGTTAGGGTTAGTGTTAGGGTTAGGGTTAGGGTTCGGGGACGGGGACGGTTTAGGGTACAGTTTAGCGTACGACAACGGTTTAGGGTGAGCGTATGTGTTAGGGTACGGGTTAGTGTTAGCGTACGGGTTAGGATTAGGGGACGTGTGAGGGGAAGGCTTCTGGTAAGGGTTAGGGTTAGGGTTAGGATTAGGGTTAGGGGACGGGGACGGTTTAGGGTACAGGTTAGGGTAAGACAACAGTTTAGGGTGAGCGTACGTGTTAGGATACAGTTTAGTGTTAGCGTACGGGTCAGGATTAGGGGACGGGTGAGGGTAAGGCTTTGGGTAAGGGTTACGGTTAGGGTTAGGGTTAGGGTTAGGGGACGGGGACGGGGACGGTTTAGGGTACAGGTTAGGGTATGACAACGGTTTAGGGTGAGCGTACGTGTTAGGGTACGGGTTAGTGTTAGCGTACGGGTTAGGATTAGGGGACTGGTGAGGATAAGGCTTCGGGTAAGGGTTAGGGTTAGGGTTAGGGTTAGGGGACGGACACAGGGACGGGGACCGTTTAGGGTACAGGTTAGGGTACGGCAACGGTTTAGGGTGAGCGTACGTGTTAGGGTACGGGTTAGTGTTAGCGTACGGGTTAGGATTAGGGGAGGGGTGAGGGTAAGGCTTCGGGTAAGGGTTTGGGTTAGGGTTAGGGTTAGGGCAAGGGGCGGTTACGGGGACGGTTTAGGGTACAGGTTAGGGTACGACAACAGTTTAGGGTGAGCGTACGTGTTAGGGTAGGTTTTAGTGTTAGCATACGAGTTAGGATTAGGGGACGGGTGAGGGTAAGGCTTCGGGTAAGGGTTAGGTTTAGGGTAAGATTTAGGGTTAGGAGACGGGGACGGGAACGGTTTAGGGTACAGGTTAGTGTACGACAACTGTTTAGGGTGAGCGTACGTGTTAGGGTACGGGTTAGTGTTAGCGTACGGGTTAGGATTAGGGGACGGGTGAGGGTAAGGCTTCGGGTAAGGGTTAGGATTAGTGTTAGGGTTAGGGTTAGGGTTAGGGACGGGGACGGTTTAGGGTACAGGTTAGGGTACGACAACGGTTTAGGGTGAGCGTACGTGTTAGGGTACGGGTTAGTGTTAGCGTACGGGTTAGGATTAGGGGACGGGTGAGGGTAAGGCTTCGGGTAAGGGTTACGGTTAGGGTTAGGGTTAGGGTTAGGGGTCGGGGACGGTTTAGGGTACAGGTTAGGGTACAACAACGGTTTAGGGTGAGCGTACGTGTTAGGGTAGGTGTTAGTGTTAGCGTACGTGTTAGGATTAGGGGACGGGTGAGGGTAAAGCTTCGGGTAAGGGTTAGTGTTAGGGTAAGGTTTAGGGTTAGGGGACGGGGACGGGGATGGTTTAGGGTACAGGTTAGTGTACGACAACGGTTTAGGGAGAGCGTACGTGTTAGGGTACAGGTTCGTGTTAGCGTACGGGTTAGGATTAGGGGATGGGTGAGGGTAAGGCTTCGGGTAAGGGTTAGGGTTAGTGTTAGGGTTAGGGTTAGGGTTCGGGGACGGGGACGGTTTAGGGTACAGGTTAGGGTACGACAACGGTTTGGGGTGTGCGTACGTGTTAGGGTACGGGTTAGTGTTAGCGTACGGGTTAGGATTAGGGGACGGGTGAGGGTAAGCCTTCGGGTAAGTGTTATGGTTAGGGTTAGGGTTAGGTTTAGGGGATGGGGACGGTTTAGGGTACAGGTTAGGGTACAATAACGGTTTAGGGTGAGCGTACGTGTTAGGGTACGGTTTAGGGTTTGCGTACGGGTTAGGATTAGGGGACGGGCGAAGGTAAGGCTTTGGGTAAGGGTTAGTTTTAGGGTTAGGGTTAGGGTTAGGGGACGGGGACGGGGACAGTTTAGGGTACAGGTTAGGGTACGACAACGGTTTAGGGTGAGCGTACATGTTAGGGTACGGGTTAGTGTCAGCGTACGAGTTAGGATTCGGGGATGGGTGAGGGTAAGGCTTCGGGTAAGGGATAGGGTTAGTGTTAGGGTTAGGGTTAGGGGACGGGGACGGGGACGGATTAGGGTACAGGTTAGGGTACGACAACGGTTTAGGGTGAGCGGACGTGTTAGTGTACAGATTAGTGTTAGCGTACGGGTTAGGATTAGGTGACGGCTGAGGGTAAGGCTTTGGGTAAGGGTTAGGGTTAGGCTTAGGGTTAGGGTTAGGGGACGGGGACGGGGACGGTTTAGGGTACAGGTTAGGGTACGACACGGTTTAGGGTGAGCGTACGTGTTAGGGTACGGGTTAGTGTTAGCGTACGGGTTAGGATTAGGGGACGGGTGAGGGTTAGGCTTCGGGTAAGGGTTAGGGTTAGGGTTAGGGTTAGGGTTAGGGGACGGGGACGGGGACGGATTAGGGTACAGGTTAGGGTACGACAACGGTTTAGGGTGAGCGTACATGTTAGGGTATGGGTTAGTGTTAGCGTACGGGTTAGGATTAGGGGACTGGTTAGGGTAAGGCTTTGGGTAATGGTTAGGGTTAAGGTTAGGGTTAGGGTACGGGGACGGTTTCGGGTACAGGTTAGGGTACGACAACGGTTTAGGGTGAGCGTACGTGTTAGGATATGGGTTAGTGTTAGCGTACGGGTTAGGATTAGTGGACGGGTGAGGGTAAGGCTTCGGGTAAGGGTTAGGGTTAGTGTTAAGGTTAGGGTTAGGGGACGGGGACGGTTTAGGGTACAGGTTAGGGTACGACAACGGTTTAGGGTGAGCGTACGTGTTAGTGTACGGGTTCGTGTTAGCGTACGGGTAAGGATTAGGGGACGGGTGAGGGTAAGGCTTCGGGTAAGGGTTAGGGTTAGGGTTAGGGTTACGGTTAGGGGACGGGGACGGTTTAGGGTACAGTTTAGGGTACGACAACGGTTTAGGGTGAGCGTACGTGTTAGGGTACGGGTTAGTGTTAGCGTACGGGCTAGGATTAGGGGACGGGTGAGGGTAAGGCTTCGGGTAAGGGTAAGGGTTAGTGTTAGGGTTAGGGTTAGGGTTAGGGGACGGGAACGGTTTAGGGTACAGTTTAGGGTACGACAACGGTTTAGGGTGAGTGTACGTGTTAGGGTAGGCGTTAGTGTTAGCATACGTGTTAGGATTAGGGGACGGGGGTGTGTAAGGCTTCGGGTAAGGGTTAGTATAAGGGTAAGGTTTAGGGTTACGGGACGGGGACGGGGACGGTTTAGGGTACAGGTTAGTGTACGACAACGGTTTAGGGTGAGCGTACATGTTAGGGTACGGGTTAGTGTTACCGTACGGGTTAGGAGTAGGGGACGGGTGAGGGTAAGGCTTCGGGTAAGGGTTAGGGTTAGTGTTAGGTTAGGATTAGGGTTAGGGCACGGGGACGGTTTAGGGTACAGTTTAGCGTACGACAACGGTTTAGGGTGAGCGTATGTGTTAGGGTACGGGTTAGTGTTAGCGTACGGGTTAGGATTAGGGGACGTGTGAGGGGAAGGCTTCCGGTAAGGGTTAGGGTTAGGGTTAGGGTTAGGGGACGGGGACGGTTTAGGGTACAGGTTAGGGTACGACAACAGTTTAGGGTGAGCGTACGTGTTAGGGTAGGTTTTAGTGTTAGCATACGAGTTAGGATTAGGGGACGGGTGAGGGTAAGGCTTCGGGTAAGGGTTAGGTTTAGGGTAAGATTTAGGGTTAGGAGACGGGGACGGGAACGGTTTAGGGTACAGGTTAGTGTACGACAACTGTTTAGGGCGAGCGTACGTGTTAGGGTACGGGTTAGTGTTAGCGTACGGGTTAGGATTAGGGGACGGGTGAGGGTAAGGCTTCGGGTAAGGGTTAGGATTAGTGTTAGGATTAGGGTTAGGGTTAGGGACGGGGACGGTTTAGGGTACAGGTTAGGGTACGACAACGGTTTAGGGTGAGCGTACGTGTTAGGGTACGGGTTAGTGTTAGCGTACGGGTTAGGATTAGGGGACGGGTGAGGGTAAGGCTTCGGGTAAGGGTTACGGTTAGGGTTAGGGTTAGGGTTAGGGGTCGGGGACGGTTTCGGGTACAGGTTAGGGTACAACAACGGTTTAGGGTGAGCGTACGTGTTAGGGTAGGTGTTAGTGTTAGCGTACGTGTTAGGATTAGGGGACGGGTGAGGGTAAAGCTTCGGGTAAGGGTTAGTGTTAGGGTAAGGTTTAGGGTTAGGGGACGGGGACGGGGACGGTTTAGGGTACAGGTTATTGTACGACAACGGTTTAGGGAGAGCGTACGTGTTAGGGTACAGGTTCGTGTTAGCGTACGGGTTAGGATTAGGGGATGGGTGAGGGTAAGGCTTCGGGTAAGGGTTACGGTTAGTGTTAGGGTTAGGGTTAGGGTTCGGGGACGGGGACGGTTTAGGGTACAGGTTAGGGTACGACAACGGTTTGGGGTGTGCGTACGTGTTAGGGTACGGGTTAGTGTTAGCGTACGGGTTAGGATTAGGGGACGGGTGAGGGTAAGCCTTCGGGTAAGTGTTATGGTTAGGGTTAGGTTTAGGGTTAGGGTTAGGTTTAGGGGATGGGGACGGTTTAGGGTACAGGTTAGGGTACAATAACGGTTTAGGGTGAGCGTACGTGTTAGGGTACGGTTTAGTGTTTGCGTACGGGTTAGGATTAGGGGACGGGCGAAGGTAAGGCTTTGGGTAAGGGTTAGTTTTAGGGTTAGGGTTAGGGTTAGGGGACGGGGATGGGGACAGTTTAGGGTACAGGTTAGGGTACGACAACGGTTTAGGGTGAGCGTACATGTTAGGGTACGGGTTAGTGTCAGCGTACGGGTTAGGATTCGGGGACGGGTGAGGGTAAGGCTTCGGGTAAGGGATAGGGTTAGTGTTAGGGTTAGGGTTAGGGTACGGGGACGGTTTAGGGTACAGGTTAGTGTACGACAACGGTTTAGGGTGAGCGGACGTGTTAGTGTACAGATTAGTGTTAGCGTACGGGTTAGGATTAGGTGACGGCTGAGGGTAAGGCTTTGGGTAAGCGTTAGGGTTAGGGTTAGGGTTAGGGGACGGGGACGGGGACGGTTTAGGGTACAGGTTAGGGTACGACACGGTTTAGGGTGAGCGTACGTGTTAGGGTACGGGTTAGTGTTAGCGTACGGGTTAGGATTAGGGGACGGGTGAGGGTAAGACTTCGGGTAAGGGTTAGGGTTAGGGTTAGGGTTAGGGTTAGGGGACGGGGACGGGGACGGTTTAGGGTACAGGTTAGGGTACGACAACGGTTTAGGGTGAGCGTACATGTTAGGGTACGGGTTAGTGTTAGCGTACGGGTTAGGATTAGGGGACTGGTTAGGGTAAGGCTTCGGGTAATGGTTAGGGTTAAGGTTAGGGTTAGGGTACGGGGACGGTTTAGGGTACAGGTTAGGGTACGACAACGGTTTAGGGTGAGCGTACGTGTTAGGATACGGGTTAGTGTTAGCGTACGGGTTAGGATTAGTGGACGGGTGAGGGTAAGGCTTCGGGTAAGGGTTAGGGTTAGTGTTAAGGTTAGGGTTAGGGGACGGGGACGGTTTAGGGTACAGGTTAGGGTACGACAACGGTTTAGGGTGAGCGTACGTGTTAGTGTACGGGTTCGTGTTAGCGTACGGGTAAGGATTAGGGGACGGGTGAGGGTAAGGCTTCGGGTAAGGGTTAGGGTTAGGGTTACGGTTAGGGGACGGGGACGGTTTAGGGTACAGTTTAGGGTACGACAACGGTTTAGGGTGAGCATACGTGTTAGGGTACGGGTTAGTGTTAGCGTACGGGCTAGGATTAGGGGACGGGTGAGGGTAAGGCTTCGGGTAAGGGTTAGGGTTAGGGTTAGGGTTAGGGTTAGGGGACGGGGACGGGGACGGTTTAGGGTACAGGTTAGGGTACGACAACTGTTTAGGGTGAGCGTACGTGTTAGGGTACGGGTTAGTGTTAGCGTACGGGTTAGGATTAGGGGACGGGAGAGGGTAAGGCTTCGGGTAAGGGTTAGGGTAAGGGTTAGGGTTAGGGGACGGGGACGGGGACGGTTTAGGGTACAGGTTAGTGTACGACAACGGTTTAGGGTGAGCATACGTGTTAGGGTACGGTTTAGTGTTAGCGTACGTGTTAGGATTAGGGGACGGGTGAGGGAAAGGCTTCGGGAAAGTTTTAGGGTTAGGGTTCGGGTTAGGGGACGGGGACAGGGACGGGGACGCTTTAGGGTACAGGTTAGGTTACTACAACGGTTTAGTGTGAGCGTACGTGTTAGTGTACGTGTTGGTGTCAGCGTACGGGTTAGGATTATGGGACGTGTGAGGGTAAGGCTTCGGGTAAGTGTTAGGGTTAGGGTAAGGGTTAGGGTTAGGGGACGGGGACGGAGACGGTTTAGGGTACAGGTAAGGGTACGACAATGGTTTAGGGTGAGCATACGTGTTAGGGTACGGGTTAGTGTTAGCGTACGGGTTAGGATTAGGGGTCGGGTGAGGGTAAGGCTTCGGGTAAGGGTTAGGGTTAGTGTTAGGGTTAGGGTTAGGGTTAGGGGACAGGGACGGTTTAGGGTACAGGTTAGGGTACGGCAACGGTTTAGGGTGAGCGTACTTCTTAGTGTATGGTTTAGTGTTAGCGTACGGGTTAGGATTAGGGGAAGTGTGAGGGTAAGGCTTCGGGTAAGGGTTAGGGTTACGGTTAGGGTTAGGGGACGGGGACGGGGACGGGGACTGTTTAGGGTACAGGTTAGGGTACGACAACGGTTTAGGGTGAGCGTACGTGTTAGGGTACGGGTTAGTGTTAGCGTACGGGTTAGGATTAGGGGACGGGTGAGGGTAAGGCTTCAGGTAAGTGTTAGGGTTAGGATTAGGGTTAGGGTTAGGGTTACGGGACGGAGAATGTTTAGGGTACATGTTAGGGTACGACAACGCTTTAGGTTGAGCGTACGTGTTAGGGTATGGGTTAGTATTAGCGTACGGTTTAGGGTTAGGGGACGGGTTAGGGTAAGGCTTCGGGTAAGTGTTAGGTTTAGGGTTAGGTTTAGGGTTAGTTTTAGGGGACTGGGACGGTTTAGGGTACAGGTTAGTGTATGACAACGGTTTAGGGTGAGCGTACATGTTAGGGAACGGGTTAGTGTTAGCGTATGGGTTAGGGTAAGGGGACGGGTTGGGGTAAGGCTTCGGGTAAGGGTTAGGTTTAGGATTACGGTTAGGGTTAGGGTTATGGGACGGGGACGGTTTAGGGTACAGGTTAATATAAAACAACGGTTTAGTGTGAGCTTACGTGTGAGGGTTTGGGTTAGTTTTAGCTTACGGGTTAGGATTAAGGGACGGGTTAGGTTAAGGCTTCGGGTAAGGTGTAGGGTTAGGGTTAGAATTAGGGTTAGGGTTAGGGGACGGGGACGGTTTAGGGTACAGGTTAGGGTACGACAACGGTTTAGGTTGAGCGTATGTGTTAGGGCATGGGTTAGTGTTAGCGTACGGGTTAGAATTGGGGACGGGTTAGGGTAAGGCTTCGGGTTAGGGTTAGGGTTAGGGTTAGGGTTAGCGTTAGGGGACGGTGACGGTTTAGTGTACAGGTTAGGGTACGACAACGGTTTAGGGTGAGCGTACGTGTTAGGGTACGAGTTAGTGTTCGCGTACGGGTTAGGATTAGGGGACGAGTTAGGGTAAAGCTTCGGGTAAGGGTTAGGGTTAGGGTTAGTGGACGGGGACGGGGACCGTTTAGGGTACAGTTTAGGGTATGACAACGTTTTAGGGTGAGTGTACATGTTAGGGTACCGGTTACTGTTAGCGTACGGGTTAGTATTTGTGGACGGGTTAGGGTAAGGCTTCGGGTAAATGTTAGGTTTAGGGTTAGGGTTAGGGTTAGAGTTAGGGGACGGGGACGGTTTAGGGTACAGGTTAGGGCACAAGAACGGTTTACGGTGAACGTACGTGTTAGGGTACAGGTTAGTGTTAGCGTACGGGTTAGGATTAGGGGACGGTTTAGTGTAAGGCTTCGGGTAAGGGTTAGGGATAGGGTTAGGGTTAGGGTAATGGTTAGGGGACGGGGACGGTTTAGGGTACAGGTTAGTGTACGACAACAGTTTAGGGTCAGTGTACGTGATAGCGTAAGGTTTAGGATTGGTGACGGGTTTAGGTATGGCTTTGGGTGAGGATTAAGGTTAGGGTTAGGGTTTGGGTTAGGGTTAGGGGACGGGTATGGTTTAGGTTACAGGTTAGGGTACAAAAACATTTTAGGGTAAGCGTACGTGTTAGGGCACGGGTTAGTGTTAGCGTACGGTTTAGGATTAGGGGACGGTTTAGGGTAAGGCTTCGGGTAAGGGTTATGGTTAGGTTTAGGGTTAGGGTTAGGGTTAGAGGACGGGGACGGGGACGGTTTAGGGTACAGTTTAGGGTACGACAAAGGTTTAGGGTGAGCGTACATGTTAGGGTACGGGTTAGTGTTAGCGTACGGGTTAGGATTAGGGGACGGGTTAGGGTAAGGCTTCTGGTAAGGGTTAAGTTTAGGGTTAGGGTTAGGGTCAGGGTACGGGGACGGTTTAGGGTACAGGTTAGGGTACGACAACGTTTTAGGGTGAGCGTACGTGTTAGGGTACGGACTAGTGTTAGCATACGGGTTAGGATTACGTGACGGGTGAGGGTAAGGGTTCGGGAAGGGATTAGGGTTAGGGTTAGGGGACGGGGACGGGGACGGGGACGGGGATGGTTTAGGGTACAGGTTAGGGTATGACAATGGTTTAGGGTGAGCGTACGTGTTAGGGTACGGGTTAGTGTTAGCGTACGGGTTAGGATTAGGTGACGGGTGAGGGTAAGGCTTTGGGTAAGGGTTAGGGTTAGGATTAGGGTTAGGGTTAGGGGACGGGGACGGGGACGGGGACGGTTTAGGGTACAGGTTAGTGTACGACAACGGTTTAGGGTGAGCGTACATGTAACGGTACGGGTTAGTGTTAGCGTACAGTTTAGGATTAGGGGACGGGTTAGGGTAAAGCTTCGGGTAAGGGTTAGGGTTAGGGTTAGGGTTAGGGTTAGGGGACCGGGACGGTTTAGGGTACAGGTTAGGGTACGACAACGGTTTAGGGTGAGCGTACGTGTTAGGGTACAGTTTAGTTTTAGCGTACGGGTTAGGATTAGGTGACGGGTGAGGGTAAGGCTTCGGGTAAGGGTTAGGGTTAGGGTTAGGGGACGGGGACGGGGACGGGGACGGTTTAGGGTACAGGTTAGGGTACGACAACGGTTTAGGGTGAGCGTACGTGTTAGGGTACGGGTTAGTTTTAGTGTACGCGTTACGATTAGGTGACAGGTGAGGGTAAGGCTTCGGGTAAGGGTTAGGGTTAGGGTTATGGTTAGGGTTAGGGGACGGGGACAGTTTAGGGTACAGGTTAGGGTACGACAACAGTTTAGGGTGAGCGTACGTGTTAGGGTACGGGTTAGTGTTAGCGTACGTGTTAGGATTAGGGGACGGGTGAGGGTAAGGCTTCGGGTAAGGGTTAGGGTTAGGGTTAGGGGACGGGGACGGGGACGGGGACGGGGACGTTTCAGGGTACAGTTTAGGGTACGACAACGGTTTAGGGTGAGCGTACGTGTTAGGGTACGGCTTAGTGTTAGCGTACGGGTTAGGATTAGGGGAGGGGTGAGGGAAGGCTTCGGGTAAGGGTTAGGGTTAGGGTTAGGGTTAGGGTAAGGGGACGGGGACGGGTACGGTTTAGGGTACAGGTTAGGGTACGACAACGGTTTAGGGTGAGCGTACGTGTTAGGGTCCGGGTTAATGTTAGCGTACGGGTTAGGATTAGGGGACGGGTGAGGGTAAGGTTTCGGGTAAGGTTTAGGGTTAGGGTTAGGGTTAGGTGACGGGGACGGTGACGGGGACGCCATAGGGTACAGGTTAGGTTACGACAACGGTTTAGGGTGAGTGTACGTGTTAGGGTACGGGTTAGTGTTAGCGTACGGGATAGGATTAGGGGAAGGGTGAGGGTAAGGCTTCGGGTAAGTGTTAGGGTTAGGGTTAGGGTTAGGATTAGGGGACGGGGACGGTTATGGTACAGGTTAGGGTACGACAACGGTTTAGGATGAGCGTACGTGTTTGGGTACGGGTTACTGTTAGCGTACGGGTTAGGATTACCGGACGGGTGAGAGTAAGGCTTCGGGTAAGGGTTAGGGTTAGGGTTAGGGTTAGGGTTAGGGTTAGGGTACGGGGACGGTTTAGGGTACAGGTTAGGGTACGACAACGGTTTAGGGTGAGCGTACGTGTTAGGGTATGGGTTAGTGTTAGCGTACGGTTTAGGATTAGGGGGCGGGTGAGGATAAGGCTTCGGGTAAGGGTTAGGGTTAGGGTTAGGGTTAGGGGACGGGGACGGTTTAGGGTACAGTTTAGGGTACGACAAAGGTTTAGGGTGAGCGTACGTGTTAGGGTAGGTGTTAGTGTTAGCATACGAGTTAGGATTAGGGGACGGGTGCGGTTATGGCTTCGGGTAAGGGTTAGGGTTAGGGTTAGGGTTAGGGTTAGGGGACGGGGATGGGGATAGTTTAGGGTACAGGTTAGGGTACGACAACGGTTTAGGGTGAGCGTACGAGTTAGGGTACGGGTTAGTGTTAGCGTACGGGTTAGGATTAGGGGACGGGTGAGGGTAAGGCTTCGTGTAAGGGTTAGTGTTAGGGTTAGGGTTAGGGTTAGGGGACGGGGACGGTTTAGGGTACAGGTTAGGGTACAACAACGCTTTAGGGTGAGCGTACGTGTTAGGGTACGGGTTAGTGTTAGCGTAGAGGTTAGGATTAGGGGACGGGTGAGGGTAAGGCTTCGGGTAAGGGTTAGGGTTAGTGTTAGGGTTAGGGTTAGGGTTAGGGGACACGGACGGTTTAGTGTACAGGTTAGGATACGACAACAGTTTAGGGTGAGCGTACATGTTAGTGTACGGTTTAGTGTTAGCGTACGGGTTAGGATTAGGGGACGTGTGAGGGTAAGTCTTCGTGTAAGTGTTAGAGTTACGGTTAGGGTTAGGGGACGGGGACCGGGACGAGGACTGTTTAGGGTACAGGTTAGGGTACGACAACGGTTTAGGGGGAGCATACGTGTTAGGATACGGGTTCGTGTTTGCGTACGGGTAAGGATTAGGGGACGGGTGAGGGTAAGGCTTCGGGTAAGGGTTAGGGCTAGGGTTAGGGTTACTGTTAGGGTTAGGGGACGGGGACGGTTTAGGGTACAGGTTAGGGTACGACAACGGTTTAGGGTGAGCGTACGTGTTAGGGTACGGGTTAGTGTTAGGGTACGGGTTAGGATTAGGGGACTGGTGAGTGTAAGGCTTCGGGTAAGGGTTAGGGTTAGGGTTAGGGTTAGGGTTAGGGGACGGGGACGCTTCAGGGTACAGGTTAGTGTACGACAATGGTTTAGGGTGAGCGTACGTGTTAGGGTACGTGTTAGTGTTAGCGTACGGGTTAGGATTAGGGGACGGGTGAGGGTAAGGCTTCGGGTAAGGGTTAGGGTTAGGGTAAGGTTTAGGGTTAGGGGACGGGGACGGGGACGGTTTAGGGTACAGGTTAGTGTACGACAACGGTTTAGGGTGAGCGCACGTGTTAGGGCACAGGTTAGTGTTAGCGTACGGGTTAGGATTAGGGGACGGGTGAGGGTAAGGCTTCGGGTAAGGGTTAGTGTTAGTGTTAGGGTTAGGGATAGGGTTAGGGGACGGGGACGGGGACGGGGACGGTTTAGGGTACAGTTTAGGGTACGACAACGGTTTAGGGTGAGCGTACGTGTTAGGGTACGGGTTAGTGTTAGCGTACGGGTTAGGATTAGAGGACGGGTGAGAGTATGGCTTCGGGTAGGGATTAGGGTTAGGGTTAGGGTTAGGGTTAGGTTTAGGGTACGGGGACGGTATAGGGTACAGGTTTGTGTACGACAACGGTTTGGGGTGAGCGTACATGTTAGGGTACGGGTTAGTGTTAGCGTACGGGTTAGGATTAGGGGACGGGTGAGGGTAAGGCTTCGGGTAAGGGTTAGGGTTAGGGTTAGGGTTAGGTAACGGGGACGGGGACGGGGACGGTTTAGGGTACAGGTTAGGGTACGACAAATTTTAGGGTGAGCGTACGTGTTAGGGTACGGGTTAGTGTTAGCGTACGGGTTAGGATTAAGGGACAGGTGAGGGTAAGGCTTCGGGAAAGGGTTAGGGTTAGGGTGAGTTTTAGGGTTAGGGGAAGGGGACGGTTTAAGGTACAGGTTAGGGTACGACAACGGTTTAGGGTGAGCGTACGTGTTAGGGTACGGTTTAGTGTTAGTGTGCGGGTTAGGATTAGTGGACGGGTGAGAGTAAGGCTTCGGGTAAGGGTTAGGTTTGGGGTTAGGGTTAGGGTTAGGGTACAGGGACATGGACGGTTTAGGGTAAAGTTTGGTGTACTACAACGGTTTAGGTTGAGCGTACATGTTAGGGTACGGGTTAGTTTTAGCGTACGGGTAAGGATTAGGGGACGGGTTAGAGTAAGGCTTCGGGTAAGGGTTAGGGTTAGGGTTAGGGTTAGGATTAGGGTATGGTGACGGTTTAGGGTACAGGTTAGGGTACGACAACGGTTTAGGGTGAGCGTACGTGTTAGGGTACGGTTTAGTGTTAGCGTACGGGTTAGGATTAGGTGAAGGGTGAGGGTAAGGCTTCGGGTAAGTGTTAGGGTTAGGGTTAGGGTTAGGGTTAGGGTTAGGGGACGGGGACGGGTATGGTTTAGGGTACAGGTTAGCGTACGACAACGGTTTAGGGTGAGCGTATGTGTTAGGGTACGGGTTAGTGTTAGCGTACGGGTTAGGATTAGGGGACGGGTGAGGGTAAGGGTTCGGGTAAGTGTTAGGTTTAGGATTAGGGTTAGGGTTAGGGTTAGGGGATGGGGACGGTTTAGGGTACAGGTTAGGGTACGACAACGGTTTAGGGTGAGCGTACGTGTTAGGGTACGGGTTAGTGTTAACGTACGGGTTACGATTAGGGGACGGGTGAGGGTAAGGCTTCGGGTAAGGGTTAGGGTTAGGGTTAGGGTTAGGGTTAGGGGACGGGGACGGGGACGGTTTAGGGTACAGGTTAGGGTACGACAACGGTTTAGGGTGAGCGTACGTGTTAGGGTACGGGTTAGTGTTAGCGTACGGGTTAGGATTAGGGGACGGGTTAGGGTAAGGCTTCGGGTAAGGGTTAGGGTAAGGGTTAGGGTTAGGGTTAGGAGACGGGGACGGGGACGGTTTAGGGTAAAGGTTAGGGTACGACAACGATTTAGGGTGAGCATACGTGTTAGGGCACGGTTTAGTGTTAGCGTACGGGTTAGGATTAGGGGACGGGTGAGGGTAAGGCTTCGGGTAAGGGTTAGTGTTAGTGTTAGGGTTTGGGATAGGGTTAGGGGACGGGGACGGTTTAGGGTACAGGTCACGGTACGACAACGGTTTGGGGTGAGCGTACATGTTAGGGTACGGGTTAGTGTTAGCGTACGGGTTAGGCTTTGGGGACGGGTGAGGGTAAAGCTTCGGGTAAGTGTTATGGTTAGAGTTAAGGTTAGGGTTAGGGTTAGGTTTAGGGCATGGGGACGGTTTAGGGTACAGGTTAGGGTTCGACAACGGTTTAGGGTGAGTGTACGTGTTAGGGTAGAGTTTAGTGTTAGCGTACGGGTTAGGATTAGGGGACGGGTGATGGTAAGGCTTTGGGTAAAGGTTAGGGTTAGGGTTAGGGTTAGGGTTAGGGTTAGGGGACGGGGACGGGGACGGTTTAGGGTACAGGTTAGGGTACGACAACGGTTTAGGGTGAGCGTACATGTTAGGGTACGGGTTAGTGTTAGCGTACGGGTTAGGATTAGGGGACGGGTTAGGGTAAGGCTTCGGGTAAGGGTTAGGGTTAGGTTTAGGGTTAGGGTACGGGGACGGTTTAGGGTACAGGTTAGGGTACGACAACGGTTTAGGGTGAGCGTACGTGTTAGGGTACAGATTAGTGTTAGCGTACGGGTTAGGATTAGGTGACGGGTGGGGGTAAGGCTTCGGGTAAGGGTTAGGGATAGGGTTAGGGTTAGGGTTAGGGGACGGGGACGGGGACGGTTTAGGGTACAGGTTAGGGTACGACAACGGTTTAGGGTGAGCGTACGTGTTAGGGTACGTGTTAGTGTTAGCGTACGGGTTAGGATTAGGGGACGGGTGAGGGTAAGGCTTCGGGTAAGTGTTAGGGTTAGGATTAGGGTTAGAGTTAGGGTTAGTGGACAGGGAGGGTTTAGGGTACAGGTTAGGGTACGACACGGTTTAGGGTGAGCGTATGTGTTAGGGTACGGGTTAGTGTTAGCGTACGGGTTAGGGTTAGGGGACGGGTGAGGGTAAGGCTTCGTGTAAGGGTTAGGGTTAGGGTTAGGGTTCGGGTTAGGGGACGGGGATGGTTTAAGGTACAGGTTAGGGTACAACAACGGTTTAGGGTGAGCGTACGTGTTAGGGTACGGGTTAGTGTTAGCGTACGGGTTAGGATTAGGGGACGGGTGAGGGTAAGGCTTCGGGTAAGGGTTAGGGATAGGGTTAGGGTTAGGGTTAGGGGACGGGGACGGGGGCGGTTTAGGGTACAGGTTAGGGTACGACAACGGCTTAGGGTGAGCGTACGTTTTAGGGTACGGTTTAGTGTTAGCGTACGGGTTAGGATTAGGGGAGAGGTGAGGGTAAGGCTTCGGGTAAGGGTTAGGGTTAGGATTAGGGTTAGGGTTAGGGTTAGGGTTAGGGTTAGGGTACGGGGACGTTTTAGGGTACAGGTTAGGGTACGACAAAGGTTTATGATGAGCGTAAGTGTTAGGGCACGGATTAGTGTTAGCGTACGGGTTAGTATTAGGTGATGGGTGAGGGTAAGGCTTCGGGTAAGGGTTAGGGTTAGGGTTAGGGTTAGGGGACGGGGACAGTTTAGGGTACAGGTTAGGGTACGACAACCCTTTCAGATGAGCGTACGTGTTAGGGTACGGGTTAGTGTTAGCGTACGGGTTAGGATTAGGAAACGGCTGAGTGTAAGGCTTCGGGTAAGGGTTAGGTTTAGGATTAGGGTTAGGGTTAGGGTTAGGGGCTGGGGACGGTTTAGAGTACAGGTTAGTGTACGACAACTGTTTAGGGTGAGCGTACGTGTTAGGGTACGGGTTAGTGTTAGTGTACGGGTTAGGATTAGTGGACTGGTGAGTGTAAGGCTTCGGGTAAGGGTTAGGGTTAGGGTTAGGGTTAGGGTTATGGGACGGGGACGCTTCAGGGTACAGGTTAGGGTACGACAATGGTTTAGGGTGAGCGTACGTGTTAGGGTACGTGTTAGTGTTAGCGTACGGGTTAGGTTTAGGGGACGGGTGAGGGTAAGGCTTCGGGTAAGGGTTAGGGTTAGGGTAAGGTTTAGGGTTAGGGGACGGGGACGGGGACGGTTTAGGGTACAGGTTAGTGTACGACAACGGTTTAGGGTGAGCGCACGTGTTAGGGCACGGGTTAGTGTTAGCGTACGGGTTAGGATTAGGGGACGGGTGAGGGTAAGGCTTCGGGTAAGGGTTAGGGTTAGTGTTAGGGTTAGGGATAGGGTTAGGGGACGGGGACGGTTTAGGGTACAGGTTACGGTACGACAACGGTTTGGGGTGAGCGTACATGTTAGGGTACGGGTTAGTGTTAGCGTACGGGTTAGGCTTTGGGGACGGGTGAGGGTAAGGCTTCGGGTAAGGGTTAGGGATAGGGTTAGGGTTAGGGTTAGGGGACGGGGACGGGGACGGTTTAGGGTACAGGTTAGGGTACAACAACGGCTTAGGGTGAGTGTACGTTTTAGGGTACGGGTTAGTGTTAGCGTACGGGTTAGGATTAGGGGAGAGGTGAGGGTAAGGCTTCGGGTAAGGTTTAGGGTTAGGGTTAGGGTTAGGGTTAGGGTTAGGGTACGGGGACGGTTTACGGTACAGGTTAGGGTTCGACAAAGGTTTATGGTGAGCGTAAGTGTTAGGGCATGGATTAGTGTTAGCGTACGGGTTAGGATTAGGTGATGGGTGAGGGTAAGGCTTCGGGTAAGGGTTAGGGTTAGGGTTAGGGTTAGGGTTAGGGTTAGGGGACGGGGACAGTTTAGGGTACAGGTTAGGGTACGACAACCCTTTCAGGTGAGCGTACGTGTTAGGGTACGGGTTAGTGTTAGCGTACGGGTTAGGATTAGGAAACGGGTTAGTGTAAGGCTTCGGGTAAGGGTTAAGTTTAGGGTTAGGGTTAGGGGACGGGGATGGGGACGGGGACGGTTTAGGGTACAGGTTAGGGTACGACAACGGTTTAGGGTGAGCGTACGTGTTAGGGTACGTGTTAGTGTTAGCGTACGGGTTAGGATTAGGGGACGTGTGAGGCTAAGGCTTCGGGTAAGGGTTGGGTTAGGGTTAGGGTTAGGGGACGGGGACAGAGACGGTTTAGGGTACAGGTTAGGGTATGACAACGGTTTAAGGTGAAGGTACATGTTAAGGTACGGGTTAGTGTTAGCATACGGGTTAGGATTAGGGGACGGGTTAGGGTAAGGTTTCGGGTAAGGGTTAGGTTTAGGGTTAGGATTAGGGGACGGGGACGGTTTAGGGTACAGTTTAGCGTACGACAACGGTTTAGGGTGAGCGTATGTGTTAGGGTACGGGTTAGTGTTAGCGTACGGGTTAGGATTAGCGGACGTGTGAGGGGAAGGCTTCCGGTAAGTGTTAGGGTTAGGGTTAGGATTAGGGTTAGGGGAAGGGGACGGTTTAGGGTACAGGTTAGGGTAAGACAACAGTTTAGGGTGAGCGTACGTGTTAGGGTACGGTTTAGTGTTAGCGTACGGGTCAGGATTAGGGGACGGGTGAGTGTAAGGCTTTGGGTAAGGGTTACGGTTAGGTTTAGGGTTAGGGTTAGGGGACGGAGACGGGGACGGGGACCGTTTAGGGTAAAGGTTAGGGTACGACAACGGTTTAGGGTGAGCGTACGTGTCAGGGTACGGGTTAGTGTTAGCGTACGGGTTAGGATTAGGGGGGTTGAGGGTAAGGCTTCGGGTAAGGGTTTGGGTTAGGGTTAGGGTTAGGGCAAGGGGACGGTGACGGGGACGGTTTAGAGTACAGGTTAGGGTACGACAACGGTTTAGGGTGAGCGTACGTGTTAGGGTACGGGTTGTGTTAGCGTACGGGTTAGGATTAGGGGACGGGTGAGGGTAAGGCTTCGGGTAAGGTTTAGGGTTAAGGTTACGGAACGGGGACGATGACGGGGACGGTTTAGGGTACAGGTTAGGGTACGACAACGGTTTAGGGTGAGCGTACGTGTTAGGGTATGGGTTACTGTTAGCGTACGGGTTAGGATTAGGGGACGGGTGAGGGTAAGGTTTCGGGTAAGGGTTAGGGTTAGGGTTTGGGTTAGGGTTAGGGGACGGGGACGGTTTAGGGTACAGGTTAGTGTACGACAACGGTTTAGGGTGAGCGTACGTGTTAGTGTAGATATTAGTGTTAGCATACGTGTTAGGATTATGGGACGGGTGAGGGTAAGGCTTCGGGTAAGGGTTAGTGTTAGGGTAAAGTTTAGGGTTAGGGGACGGGGGCGGGGACAGTTTAGGGTACAGGTTAGTGTACGACAACGGTTTGGGGTGAGCGAACGTGTTAGGGTACGAGTTAGTGTTAGCGTACGGGTCAGGATTAGGGGACGGGTGAGCGTAAGGCTTCGGGTAAGTGTTATGGTTAGGGTTAGGGTTAGCTTTAGGGTTAGGTTTAGGGGATGGGGACGGTTTAGGGTACAGCTTAGGGTACGACAACTGTTTAGGGTGAGCGTACGTGTTAGGGTACGGTTTAGTGTTAGCGTACGGGTCAGGATTAGGGGACGGGTGAGGGTAAGGCTTTGGGTAAGGGTTACGGTTAGCGTTAGGGTTAGGGTTAGGGGACGGGGACGGGGACGGTTTAGGGTACAGGTTAGGGTATGACAACGATTTAGGGTGAGCGTACATGTTAGGGTACGGGTTAGTGTTAGCGTATGGGTTAGGATTAGGGGACGGGTTAGGGTAAGGCTTCGGGTAAGAGTTACGCTTAGGGTTAGGGTTAGGGTACGGGGACGGTTTAGGGTACAGGTTAGGGTACGACAACGGTTTAGGGTGAGCCTACGTGTTAGGGTACAGATTAGTGTTAGCGTACGGGTTAGGATTAGGTGACGGGTGTGGGTAAGGCTTCGGGTAAGGGTTAGGGTTAGGGTTAGGGGACGGGGACGGGGACGGATAAGGGTACAGGTTAGGGTACGACAACGGTTTAGGGTGAGCGTACGTGTTAGGGTACGGGTTAGTGTTAGCGTATGGGTTAGGATTAGGGGACGGGTGAGGGTAAGGCTTCCGGTAAGGGTTAGTGTTAGTGTTAGTGTTAGGGTTAGGGTTCGGGGACGGGCACGGTTTAGGGTACAGTTTAGCATACGACAACGGTTTAGGGTGAGCGTATGTGTTAGGGTACGGGTTAGTGTTAGCGTACGTGTTAGGATTAGGGGACGGGTGAGGGTAAGGCTTCGGGTAAGGTTTAGGGTTTGGGTTAGGGTTAGGGAACGGGGACGGTGACGGGGACGCTTTAGGGTACAGGTTAGGTTACGACAACAGTTTAGGGTGAGCGTACGTGTTAGGGTACGGGTTAGTGTTAGCGTACGGGTTAGGATTAGGGGACGGGTGAGGGTAAGGCTTCGGGTAAGGTTTAGGGTTAGGGTTAGGGTTAGGGTTAGGGGACGGGGACGGTTTAGGGTACAGGTTAGGGTACGACACGGTTTAGGGTGAGCGTACGTGTTAGGGTACGGTTTAGTGTTAGCGTACGGGTTAGGATTAGGGGACGGGTGAGGGTAAGGCTTTGGGTAAGGGTTAGGGTTAGGGTAAGATTTAGGGTTAGGGGACGGGTACGGGGACGGTTTAGGGTACAGGTTAGTGTACGACAACGATTTGGGGTAAGCGTACGTTTTAGGGTACGTGTTAGTGTTAGCGTACGGGTTAGGATTAGGGGACGGGTGAGGGTAAGGCTTCGGGTAAGGGTTAGGGTTAGTGTTAGGGTTAGGGTTAGGGTTAGGGGACGGGGACGGTTTAGGGTACCGGTTAGTGTACGACAACGGTTTGGGGTGAGCGTACGTGTTAGGGTACGAGTTTGTGTTAGCGTACGGGTTAGGATTAGGGGACGGGTGAGCGTAAGGCTTCGGGTAAGTGTTATGGTTAGGGTTAGGGTTAGCTTTAGGGTTAGGTTTAGGGGATGGGGACGGTTTAGGGTACAGCTTAGGGTACGACAACGGTTTAGGGTGAGCGTACGTGTTACGATACGGTTTAGTGTTAGCGTACGGGTCAGGATTAGGGGACGGGTGAGAGTAAGGCTTTGGGTAAGGGTTACGGTTAGGTTTAGGGTTAGGGTTAGGGTTAGGGGACGGGGACGGTTTAGGGTACAGGTTAGTGTATGACAACGGTTCAGGGTGAGCGTACATGTTAGTGTACGTGTTACTGTTAGCGTACAGGTTAGGATTAGGGGACGGGTTAGGGTAAGGCTTCGGGTAAGGGTTAGGCTTAGGGTTAGGGTTAGGGTACGGGGACGGTTTAGGGTACAGGTTAGGGTACGACAACGGTTTAGGGTGAGCCTACGTGTTAGGGTACAGATTAGTGTTAGCGTACGGGTTAGGTTTAGGTGACGGGTGTGGGTAAGGCTTCGGGTAAGGGTTAGGGTTAGGGTTAGGTTAGGGTTAGGGGACGAGGACGGGGACGGTTTAGGGTACAGTTTAGGGTACGACAACGGTTTAGGGTGAGCGTACGTGTTAGGGTATGGGTTACTGTTAGCGTACGGGTTAGGATTGGGGACGGGTGAGGGTATGGCTTCGGGTAAGTGTTAGCGTTAGGATTAGGGTTAGGGTTAGGGTTAGGGGACGGGGACGGTTTAGGGTACAGGTTAGGGTATGACACGGTTTAGGGTGAGCGTACGTGTTAGGGAACGGGTTAGTGTTAGCGTTCGTGTTAGGATTAGGGGACGGGTGAGGGTAAGGCTTCGGGTAAGGGTTAGGGTTAGGGTTAGGGTTAGGGTTAGCAGACGGGGACGGGGACGGTTTAGGGTACAGGTTAGGGTACGACAACGGTTTAGGGTGAGCGTACGTGTTAGGGTACGGTTTAGTGTTAGCGTACGGTTTAGGATTCGGGGACGGGTGAGGGTAAGGCTTTGGGTAAGGGTTAGGGTTAGGGATAGGGGACGGGGACGGGGACGGGGAACGGGACGGTTTAGGGTACAGTTTAGGGTACGACAACGGTTTATGGTGACCGTACGTGTTAGGGTACGGGTTACTGTTAGCGTACGGGTTAGGATTAGAGGAAGGGTGAGAGTAAGGCTTCGGGTAAGGGTTAGGGTTAGGGTTAGCGTTAGGGTTAGGGGACGGGGACGGTTTAGGGTTCAGGTTAGGGTACGACAACGGTTTAGGGTGAGCGTACGTGTTAGGGTACGGGTTAGTGTTAGCGTACGGTGTAGGATTAGGGGACGGGTGAGGGTAAGGCTTCGGGTAAGGTTTAGGGTTAGGGTTAGGGTTAGGGTTAGGGGACGGGGACGGTTTAGGGTTCAGGTTAGGGTACGACAACGGTTTAGGGTGAGCGTACGTGTTAGGGTACGGGTTAGTGTTAGCGTACGGGTTAGGATTAGGGGACGGGTGAGGGTAAGGCTTCGGGTAAGGGTTAGGGTTAGGGTTAGGGTTAGGGTTAGGGGACGGGGACGATTTAGGGTACAGTTTAGGGTACGACAACGGTTTAGGGTGAGCGTACGTGTTAGGGTAGGTGTTAGTCTTAGCATACGTGTTCGGATTAGGGGACGGGGGAGTGTAAGGCTTCGGGTAAGGGTTAGTGTTAGGGTAAGGTTTAGGGTTAGGGGACGGGGACGGGGACGGTTTAGGGTACAGGTTAGTGTACGACAACGGTTTAGGGTGAGCGTACGTGTTAGGGTACGGGTTAGTGTTACCGTACGGGTTAGGAATAGGGGACGGGTGAGGGTAAGGCTTCGGGTAAGGGTTAGGGTTAGTGTTAGGTTAGGGTTAGGGTTAGGGGACGGGGACGGTTTAGGGTACAGTTTAGCGTACGACAACGGTTTAGGGTGAGCGTATGTGTTAGGGTACGGGTTAGTGTTAGCGTACGGGTTAGGATTAGGGGACGTGTGAGGGGAAGGCTTCCGGTAAGGGTTAGGGTTAGGGTTAGGGTTAGGGGACGGGGACGGTTTAGGGTACATGTTAGGGTAGGACAACAGTTTAGGGTGAGCGTACGTGTTAGGGTAGGTTTTAGTGTTAGCATACGAGTTAGGATTAGGGGACGGGTGAGGGTAAGGCTTCGGGTAAGGGTTAGGGTTAGGGTAAGATTTAGGGTTAGGAGACGGGGACGGGAACGTTTTAGGGTACAGGTTAGTGTACGACAACGGTTTAGGGTGAGCGTACGTGTTAGGGTACGGGTTAGTGTTAGCGTACGGGTTAGGATTAGGGGACGGGTGAGGGTAAGGCTTCGGGTAAGGGTTACGGTTAGGGTTAGGGTTAGGGTTACGGGTCGGGGACGGTTTAGGGTACAGGTTAGGGTACAACAACTGTTTAGGGTGAGCGTACGTGTTAGGGTAGGTGTTAGTGTTAGCGTACGTGTTAGGATTAGGGGACGGGTGAGGGTAAAGCTTCGGGTAAGGGTTAGTGTTAGGGTAAGATTTAGGGTTAGGGGACGGGGACGGGGACGTTTTAGGGTACAGGTTAGTGTACGACAACGGTTTAGGGAGAGCGTACGTGTTAGGGTACAGGTTCGTGTTAGCATACGGGTTAGGATTAGGGGATGGGTGAGGGTAAGGCTTCGGGTAAGGGTTAGGGTTAGTGTTAGGGTTAGGGTTAGGGTTAGGGGACGGGGACGGTTTAGGGTACAGGTTAGGGTACGACAACAGTTTAGGGTGAGCGGACGTGTTAGTGTACAGATTAGTGTTAGCGTACGGGTTAGGATTAGGTGACGGGTGAGGGTAAGGCTTTGGGTAAGGGTTAGGGTTAGGGTTAGGGTTAGGGGACGGGGACGGGGACGGTTTAGGGTACAGGTTATGGTACGACACGGTTTAGGGTGAGCGTACGTGTTAGGGTACGGGTTAGTGTTAGCGTACGGGTTAGGATTAGGGGACGGGTGAGGGTAAGGCTTCGGGTAAGGGTTAGGGTTAGGGTTAGGGTTAGGGTTAGGGGACGGGGACGGGGACGGTTTAGGGTACAGGTTAGGGTACGAAAACGGTTTAGGGTGAGCGTACATGTTAGGGTACGGGTTAGGGTTAGCGTACGGGTTAGGATTAGGGGACGGGTTAGGGTAAGGCTTCGGGTAATGGTTAGGGTTAGGGTTAGGGTACGGGGACGGTTTAGGGTACAGGTTAGGGTACGACAACGGTTTAGGGTGAGCGTACATGTTAGGATAAGGGTTAGTGTTACCGTACGGTTTAGGATTAGTGGACGGGTGAGGGTAAGGCTTCGGGTAAGGGTTAGGTTTAGTGTTAGGGTTAGGGTTAGGGTTAGGGGACGGGGACGGTTTAGGGTACAGGTTAGCGTACGACAACGGTTTAGGGTGAGTGTACGTGTTAGTGTACGGGTTCGTGTTAGCGTACGGGTAAGGATTAGGGGACGGGTGAGGGTAAGGCTTCGGGTAAGGGTTAGGGTTAGGGTTAGGGTTACGGTTAGGGGACGGGGACGGTTTAGGGTAGAGTTTAGGGTACGACAACGGTTTAGGGTGAGCGTACGTGTTAGGGTACGGGTTAGTGTTAGCGTACGTGCTAGGATTAGGGGACGGGTGAGGGTAAGGCTTCGGGTAAGGGTTAGGGTTAGGGTTAGTGTTAGGGGACAGGAACGGGGACGGTTTAGGGTACAGGTTAGGGTACGACAACTGTTTAGGGTGAGCGTACGTGTTAGGGTACGGGTTAGTGTTAGCGTACGGGTTAGGATTAGGGGACGGGAGAGGGTAAGGCTTCGGGTAAGGGTTAGGGTAAGGGTTAGGGTTAGGGGACGGGGACGGGGACGGTTTAGGGTAGAGGTTAGTGTACGACAACGGTTTAGGGTGAGCATACGTGTTAGGGTACGGTTTAGTGTTAGCGTACGTGTTAGGATTAGGGGACGGGTGAGGGAAAGGCTTCGGGAAAGTTTTAGGGTTAGGGTCAGTGTTAGGGGACGGGGACGGGGACGGGGACGCTTTAGGGTACAGGTTAGGGTACAACAACGGTTTAGTGTGAGCGTACGTGTTAGTGTACGTGTTGGTGTCAGCGTACGGGTTAGGATTAGGGGACGGGTGAGGGTAAGGCTTCGGGTAAGGGTTAGGGTTAGTGTTAGGGTTAGGGTTAGGGTTAGGGGACAGGGACGACTTAGGGTACAGGTTAGGGTACGACAACGGTTTAGGGTGAGCGTACTTCTTAGTGTATGGTTTAGTGTTAGCGTACGGGTTAGTATTAGGGGAAGTGTGAGGGTAAGGCTTCGGGTAAGGGTTAGGGTTACGGTTAGGGTTAGGGGACGGGGACGGAGACGGGGACTGTTTAGGGTACAGGTTAGTGTACGAGAACGGTTTAAGGTGAGCGTACGTGTTCGGGTACGGGTTCGTGTTTCCGTACGGGTAAGGATTAAGGGACGGGTGAGGGTAAGGCTTCGGGTAAGGGTTAGGGTTAGGGTTAGGGTTAGGGTTAGGGTTAGGGGACGGGGACGGTTTAGGGTACAGGTTAGGGTACGACAACGGTGTAGGGTGAGCGTACGTGTTAGGGTACGGGTTAGTGTTAGCGTACGGTTTAGGATTAGGGGACTGGTGAGTGTAAGGCTTCGGGTAAGGGTTAGGGTTATAGTTAGGGTTAGGGTTAGGGGACGGGGACGATTTAGGGTACAGGTTAGGGTACGACAACGGTTTAGGGTGAGCGTACGTGTTAGGGTACGGGTTAGTGTTAGCGTACGGGTTAGGATTAGGGGACGGTTGAGGGTAAGGCTTCGGGTAAGGGTTAGGGTTAGGGTTAGGGGACGGGGACGGGGACGGAGACAGTTTAGGGTACAGGTTAGGGTACGACAACAGTTTAGGGTGAGCGTACGTGTTAGGGTTACGGGTTAGAGTTAGCGTACGGGTTAGGATTAGGGGACGGGTGAGGGTAAGGCTTCGGGTAAGGGTTAGGAATAGGGTTAGGGTTAGGGTTAGGGGACGGGGACGGGGACGGTTTAGGGTACAGGTTAGGGTACGACAACGGCTTAGGGTGAGCGTACGTTTTAGGGTACGGGTTAGTGTTAGCGTACGGGTTAGGATTAGGGGAGAGGTGAGGGTAAGGCTTCGGGTAAGGGTTAGGGTTAGGGTTAGGGTTAGGGTTAGGGTTAGGGTTAGGGTTAGGGTACGGGGACGTTTTAGGGTACAGGTTAGGGTACGACAAAGGTTTATGATGAGCGTAAGTGTTAGGGCACGGATTAGTGTTAGCGTACGGGTTAGGATTATGTGATGGGTGAGGGTAAGGCTTCGGGTAAGGGTTAGGGTTAGGGTTAGGGTTAGGGGACGGGGACAGTTTAGGGTACAGGTTAGGGTACGACAACCCTTTCAGATGAGCGTACGTGTTAGGGTACGGGTTAGTGTTAGCGTACGGGTTAGGATTAGGAAACGGCTGAGTGTAAGGCTTCGGGTAAGGGTTAAGTTTAGGATTAGGGTTAGGGTTAGGGTTAGGGGCTGGGGACGGTTTAGAGTACAGGTTAGTGTACGACAACTGTTTAGGGTGAGCGTACGTGTTAGGGTACGGGTTAGTGTTAGTGTACGGGTTAGGATTAGTGGACTGGTGAGTGTAAGGCTTCGGGTAAGGGTTAGGGTTAGGGTTAGGGTTAGGGTTATGGGACGGGGACGCTTCAGGGTACAGGTTAGGGTACGACAATGGTTTAGGGTGAGCGTACGTGTTAGGGTACGTGTTAGTGTTAGCGTACGGGTTAGGATTAGGGGACGGGTGAGGGTAAGGCTTCGGGTAAGGGTTAGGGTTAGGGTAAGGTTTAGGGTTAGGGGACGGGGACGGGGACGGTTTAGGGTACAGGTTAGTGTACGACAACGGTTTAGGGTGAGCGCACGTGTTAGGGCACGGGTTAGTGTTAGCGTTCGGGTTAGGATTAGGGGACGGGTGAGGGTAAGGCTTCGGGTAAGGATTAGGGTTAGTGTTAGGGTTAGGGATAGGGTTAGGGGACGGGGACGGTTTAGGGTACAGGTTACGGTACGACAACGGTTTGGGGTGAGCGTACATGTTAGGGTACGGGTTAGTGTTAGCGTACGGGTTAGGCTTTGGGGACGGGTGAGGGTAAGGCTTCGGGTAAGGGTTAGGGATAGGGTTAGGGTTAGGGTTAGGGGACGGGGACGGGGACGGTTTAGGGTACAGGTTAGGGTACAACAACGGCTTAGGGTGAGTGTACGTTTTAGGGTACGGGTTAGTGTTAGCGTACGGGTTAGGATTAGGGGAGAGGTGAGGGTAAGGCTTCGGGTAAGGTTTAGGGTTAGGGTTAGGGTTAGGGTTAGGGTTAGGGTACGGGGACGGTTTACGGTACAGGTTAGGGTTCGACAAAGGTTTATGGTGAGCGTAAGTGTTAGGGCACGGATTAGTGTTAGCGTACGGGTTAGGATTAGGTGATGGGTGAGGGTAAGGCTTCGGGTAAGGGTTAGGGTTAGGGTTAGGGTTAGGGTTAGGGTTAGGGGACGGGGACAGTTTAGGGTACAGGTTAGGGTACGACAACCCTTTCAGGTGAGCGTACGTGTTAGGGTACGGGTTAGTGTTAGCGTACGGGTTAGGATTAGGAAACGGGTGAGTGTAAGGCTTCGGGTAAGGGTTAAGGTTAGGGTTAGGGTTAGGGGACGGGGACGGGGACGGGGACGGTTTAGGTTACAGGTTAGGGTACGACAACAGTTTAGGGTGAGCGTACGTGTTAGGGTACGTGTTAGTGTTAGCGTACGGGTTAGGATTAGGGGACGGGTGAGGCTAAGGCTTCGGGTAAGGGTTAGGGTTATGGTTAGGGTTAGGGGACGGGGACAGAGACGGTTTAGGGTACAGGTTAGGGTATGACAACGGTTTAAGGTGAGCGTACATGTTAAGGTACGGGTTAGTGTTAGCATACGGGTTAGGATTAGGGGACGGGTGAGGGTAAGGCTTCGGGTAATGTTTAGGGTTAGGGTTAGGGTTAGCGTTAGGGGACGGGGACGGGGACGGTTTAGGTTACAGGTTAAGGTACGACAACGGTTTAGGGTTAGCGTACATGTTAGGGTACGGGTTAGTGTTAGCGTATGGGTTAGGATTAGGGGCCGGGTTAGGGTAAGGCTTCGGGTAAGGGTTAGAGTTAGGGTTAGGGTTAGCGTACGGGGACGGTTTAGGGTACAGGTTAGGGTACGACAACGGTTTAGGTTGAGCGTACGTGTTAGGGTACGGGTTAGTGTTAGCGTACGGGTTAGGATTATGTGACGGGTGAGGGTAAGGCTTCGGGTAAGGGTTAGGGTTTGGATTAGGGTTAGGGTTAGGATTAGGGGACGGGGACGGTTTAGGGTACAGGTTAGGGTACGACCACTGTTTAGGGTGAGCGTACGTGTTAGGGTACGGGTTAGTGTTAGCGTATGTGTTAGGATTAGGGGACGGGTGAGGATAAGGCTTCGGGTAAGGGTTAGGGTTAGGGTTAGGGTTAGGGGGCGGGGACGGGGACGGGGACGGTTTAGGGTACAGGTTAGGGTACGACAACGGTTTAGTGTGAGCGTACTTGTTAGGGTACGGGTTAGTGTTAGCATACGGGTTAGGATTAGGGGAGGGGTGAGGGTAAGGCTTCGGGTAAGGGTTAGGGTTAGGGTTAGGGTAAGGGGACGGGGACGGGGCTGGTTTAGGGTACAGGTTAGTGTACGACAACGGTTTAGGGTGAGAGTACGTGTTAGGGTACGGGTTAGTGTTAGCGTACGGGTTAGGATTATGGGACGGGAGAGGGTAAGGTTTCGGGTAAGGTTTAGTGTAAGGGTTAGGTTTAGGGGACGGGGACGGTGACGGGGACGCTTTAGGGTACAGGTTAGGTTACGACAACGGTTTAGGGTGAGTTTACGTGTTAGGGTACGGGTTAGTGTTAGCTTACGGGTTAGGATTAGGGGACGGGTGAGGGTAAGGCTTCGGGTAAGGTTTAGGGTTAAGGTTACGGAACGGGGACGATGACGGGGACGGTTTAGGGTACAGGTTAGGGTACGACAACGGTTTAGGGTGAGCGTACGTGTTAGGGTATGGGTTACTGTTAGCGTACGGGTTAGGATTAGGGGACGGGTGAGGGTAAGGTTTCGGGTAAGGGTTAGGGTTAGGGTTTGGGTTAGGGTTAGGGGACGGGGACGGTTTAGGGTACAGGTTAGTGTACGACAACGGTTTAGGGTGAGCGTACGTGTTAGTGTAGATATTAGTGTTAGCATACGTGTTAGGATTATGGGACGGGTGAGGGTAAGGCTTCGGGTAAGGGTTAGTGTTAGGGTAAAGTTTAGGGTTAGGGGACGGGGGCGGGGACAGTTTAGGGTACAGGTTAGTGTACGACAACGGTTTGGGGTGAGCGAACGTGTTAGGGTACGAGTTAGTGTTAGCGTACGGGTCAGGATTAGGGGACGGGTGAGCGTAAGGCTTCGGGTAAGTGTTATGGTTAGGGTTAGGGTTAGCTTTAGGGTTAGGTTTAGGGGATGGGGACGGTTTAGGGTACAGCTTAGGGTACGACAACTGTTTAGGGTGAGCGTACGTGTTAGGGTACGGTTTAGTGTTAGCGTACGGGTCAGGATTAGGGGACGGGTGAGGGTAAGGCTTTGGGTAAGGGTTACGGTTAGCGTTAGGGTTAGGGTTAGGGGACGGGGACGGGGACGGTTTAGGGTACAGGTTAGGGTATGACAACGATTTAGGGTGAGCGTACATGTTAGGGTACGGGTTAGTGTTAGCGTATGGGTTAGGATTAGGGGACGGGTTAGGGTAAGGCTTCGGGTAAGAGTTACGCTTAGGGTTAGGGTTAGGGTACGGGGACGGTTTAGGGTACAGGTTAGGGTACGACAACGGTTTAGGGTGAGCCTACGTGTTAGGGTACAGATTAGTGTTAGCGTACGGGTTAGGATTAGGTGACGGGTGTGGGTAAGGCTTCGGGTAAGGGTTAGGGTTAGGGTTAGGGGACGGGGACGGGGACGGATAAGGGTACAGGTTAGGGTACGACAACGGTTTAGGGTGAGCGTACGTGTTAGGGTACGGGTTAGTGTTAGCGTATGGGTTAGGATTAGGGGACGGGTGAGGGTAAGGCTTCCGGTAAGGGTTAGGGTTAGTGTTAGTGTTAGGGTTAGGGTTCGGGGACGGGCACGGTTTAGGGTACAGTTTAGCATACGACAACGGTTTAGGGTGAGCGTATGTGTTAGGGTACGGGTTAGTGTTAGCGTACGTGTTAGGATTAGGGGACGGGTGAGGGTAAGGCTTCGGGTAAGGTTTAGGGTTTGGGTTAGGGTTAGGGAACGGGGACGGTGACGGGGACGCTTTAGGGTACAGGTTAGGTTACGACAACAGTTTAGGGTGAGCGTACGTGTTAGGGTACGGGTTAGTGTTAGCGTACGGGTTAGGATTAGGGGACGGGTGAGGGTAAGGCTTCGGGTAAGGTTTAGGGTTAGGGTTAGGGTTAGGGTTAGGGGACGGGGACGGTTTAGGGTACAGGTTAGGGTACGACACGGTTTAGGGTGAGCGTACGTGTTAGGGTACGGTTTAGTGTTAGCGTACGGGTTAGGATTAGGGGACGGGTGAGGGTAAGGCTTTGGGTAAGGGTTAGGGTTAGGGTAAGATTTAGGGTTAGGGGACGGGTACGAGGACGGTTTAGGGTACAGGTTAGTGTACGACAACGATTTGGGGTAAGCGTACGTTTTAGGGTACGTGTTAGTGTTAGCGTACGGGTTAGGATTAGGGGACGGGTGAGGGTAAGGCTTCGGGTAAGGGTTAGGGTTAGTGTTAGGGTTAGGGTTAGGGTTAGGGGACGGGGACGGTTTAGGGTACCGGTTAGTGTACGACAACGGTTTGGGGTGAGCGTACGTGTTAGGGTACGAGTTTGTGTTAGCGTACGGGTTAGGATTAGGGGACGGGTGAGCGTAAGGCTTCGGGTAAGTGTTATGGTTAGGGTTAGGGTTAGCTTTAGGGTTAGGTTTAGGGGATGGGGACGGTTTAGGGTACAGCTTAGGGTACGACAACGGTTTAGGGTGAGCGTACGTGTTACGATACGGTTTAGTGTTAGCGTACGGGTCAGGATTAGGGGACGGGTGAGAGTAAGGCTTTGGGTAAGGGTTACGGTTAGGTTTAGGGTTAGGGTTAGGGTTAGGGGACGGGGACGGTTTAGGGTACAGGTTAGTGTATGACAACGGTTCAGGGTGAGCGTACATGTTAGTGTACGTGTTACTGTTAGCGTACAGGTTAGGATTAGGGGACGGGTTAGGGTAAGGCTTCGGGTAAGGGTTAGGCTTAGGGTTAGGGTTAGGGTACGGGGACGGTTTAGGGTACAGGTTAGGGTACGACAACGGTTTAGGGTGAGCCTACGTGTTAGGGTACAGATTAGTGTTAGCGTACGGGTTAGGTTTAGGTGACGGGTGTGGGTAAGGCTTCGGGTAAGGGTTAGGGTTAGGGTTAGGTTAGGGTTAGGGGACGGGGACGGGGACGGTTTAGGGTACAGTTTAGGGTACGACAACGGTTTAGGGTGAGCGTACGTGTTAGGTATGGGTTACTGTTAGCGTACGGGTTAGGATTGGGGACGGGTGAGGGTATGGCTTCGGGTAAGTGTTAGCGTTAGGATTAGGGTTAGGGTTAGGGTTAGGGGACGGGGACGGTTTAGGGTACAGGTTAGGGTATGACACGGTTTAGGGTGAGCGTACGTGTTAGGGAACGGGTTAGTGTTAGCGTTCGTGTTAGGATTAGGGGACGGGTGAGGGTAAGGCTTCGGGTAAGGGTTAGGGTTAGGGTTAGGGTTAGGGTTAGCGGACGGGGACGGGGACGGTTTAGGGTACAGGTTAGGGTACGACAACGGTTTAGGGTGAGCGTACGTGTTAGGGTACGGTTTAGTGTTAGCGTACGGTTTAGGATTCGGGGACGGGTGAGGGTAAGGCTTTGGGTAAGGGTTAGGGTTAGGGATAGGGGACGGGGACGGGGACGGGGAACGGGACGGTTTAGGGTACAGTTTAGGGTACGACAACGGTTTATGGTGACCGTACGTGTTAGGGTACGGGTTACTGTTAGCGTACGGGTTAGGATTAGAGGAAGGGTGAGAGTAAGGCTTCGGGTAAGGGTTAGGGTTAGGGTTAGCGTTAGGGTTAGGGGACGGGGACGGTTTAGGGTTCAGGTTAGGGTACGACAACGGTTTAGGGTGAGCGTACGTGTTAGGGTACGGGTTAGTGTTAGCGTACGGTGTAGGATTAGGGGACGGGTGAGGGTAAGGCTTCGGGTAAGGTTTAGGGTTAGGGTTAGGGTTAGGGTTAGGGGACGGGGACGGTTTAGGGTTCAGGTTAGGGTACGACAACGGTTTAGGGTGAGCGTACGTGTTAGGGTACGGGTTAGTGTTAGCGTACGGGTTAGGATTAGGGGACGGGTGAGGGTAAGGCTTCGGGTAAGGGTTAGGGTTAGGGTTAGGGTTAGGGTTAGGGGACGGGGACGATTTAGGGTACAGTTTAGGGTACGACAACGGTTTAGGGTGAGCGTACGTGTTAGGGTAGGTGTTAGTCTTAGCATACGTGTTCGGATTAGGGGACGGGGGAGTGTAAGGCTTCGGGTAAGGGTTAGTGTTAGGGTAAGGTTTAGGGTTAGGGGACGGGGACGGGGACGGTTTAGGGTACAGGTTAGTGTACGACAACGGTTTAGGGTGAGCGTACGTGTTAGGGTACGGGTTAGTGTTACCGTACGGGTTAGGAATAGGGGACGGGTGAGGGTAAGGCTTCGGGTAAGGGTTAGGGTTAGTGTTAGGTTAGGGTTAGGGTTAGGGGACGGGGACGGTTTAGGGTACAGTTTAGCGTACGACAACGGTTTAGGGTGAGCGTATGTGTTAGGGTACGGGTTAGTGTTAGCGTACGGGTTAGGATTAGGGGACGTGTGAGGGGAAGGCTTCCGGTAAGGGTTAGGGTTAGGGTTAGGGTTAGGGGACGGGGACGGTTTAGGGTACATGTTAGGGTAGGACAACAGTTTAGGGTGAGCGTACGTGTTAGGGTAGGTTTTAGTGTTAGCATACGAGTTAGGATTAGGGGACGGGTGAGGGTAAGGCTTCGGGTAAGGGTTAGGGTTAGGGTAAGATTTAGGGTTAGGAGACGGGGACGGGAACGTTTTAGGGTACAGGTTAGTGTACGACAACGGTTTAGGGTGAGCGTACGTGTTAGGGTACGGGTTAGTGTTAGCGTACGGGTTAGGATTAGGGGACGGGTGAGGGTAAGGCTTCGGGTAAGGGTTACGGTTAGGGTTAGGGTTAGGGTTACGGGTCGGGGACGGTTTAGGGTACAGGTTAGGGTACAACAACTGTTTAGGGTGAGCGTACGTGTTAGGGTAGGTGTTAGTGTTAGCGTACGTGTTAGGATTAGGGGACGGGTGAGGGTAAAGCTTCGGGTAAGGGTTAGTGTTAGGGTAAGATTTAGGGTTAGGGGACGGGGACGGGGACGTTTTAGGGTACAGGTTAGTGTACGACAACGGTTTAGGGAGAGCGTACGTGTTAGGGTACAGGTTCGTGTTAGCATACGGGTTAGGATTAGGGGATGGGTGAGGGTAAGGCTTCGGGTAAGGGTTAGGGTTAGTGTTAGGGTTAGGGTTAGGGTTAGGGGACGGGGACGGTTTAGGGTACAGGTTAGGGTACGACAACAGTTTAGGGTGAGCGGACGTGTTAGTGTACAGATTAGTGTTAGCGTACGGGTTAGGATTAGGTGACGGGTGAGGGTAAGGCTTTGGGTAAGGGTTAGGGTTAGGGTTAGGGTTAGGGGACGGGGACGGGGACGGTTTAGGGTACAGGTTATGGTACGACACGGTTTAGGGTGAGCGTACGTGTTAGGGTACGGGTTAGTGTTAGCGTACGGGTTAGGATTAGGGGACGGGTGAGGGTAAGGCTTCGGGTAAGGGTTAGGGTTAGGGTTAGGGTTAGGGTTAGGGGACGGGGACGGGGACGGTTTAGGGTACAGGTTAGGGTACGAAAACGGTTTAGGGTGAGCGTACATGTTAGGGTACGGGTTAGGGTTAGCGTACGGGTTAGGATTAGGGGACGGGTTAGGGTAAGGCTTCGGGTAATGGTTAGGGTTAGGGTTAGGGTACGGGGACGGTTTAGGGTACAGGTTAGGGTACGACAACGGTTTAGGGTGAGCGTACATGTTAGGATAAGGGTTAGTGTTACCGTACGGTTTAGGATTAGTGGACGGGTGAGGGTAAGGCTTCGGGTAAGGGTTAGGTTTAGTGTTAGGGTTAGGGTTAGGGTTAGGGGACGGGGACGGTTTAGGGTACAGGTTAGCGTACGACAACGGTTTAGGGTGAGTGTACGTGTTAGTGTACGGGTTCGTGTTAGCGTACGGGTAAGGATTAGGGGACGGGTGAGGGTAAGGCTTCGGGTAAGGGTTAGGGTTAGTGTTAGGGTTACGGTTAGGGGACGGGGACGGTTTAGGGTAGAGTTTAGGGTACGACAACGGTTTAGGGTGAGCGTACGTGTTAGGGTACGGGTTAGTGTTAGCGTACGTGCTAGGATTAGGGGACGGGTGAGGGTAAGGCTTCGGGTAAGGGTTAGGGTTAGGGTTAGTGTTAGGGGACAGGAACGGGGACGGTTTAGGGTACAGGTTAGGGTACGACAACTGTTTAGGGTGAGCGTACGTGTTAGGGTACGGGTTAGTGTTAGCGTACGGGTTAGGATTAGGGGACGGGAGAGGGTAAGGCTTCGGGTAAGGGTTAGGGTAAGGGTTAGGGTTAGGGGACGGGGACGGGGACGGTTTAGGGTAGAGGTTAGTGTACGACAACGGTTTAGGGTGAGCATACGTGTTAGGGTACGGTTTAGTGTTAGCGTACGTGTTAGGATTAGGGGACGGTTGAGGGAAAGGCTTCGGGAAAGTTTTAGGGTTAGGGTCAGTGTTAGGGGACGGGGACGGGGACGGGGACGCTTTAGGGTACAGGTTAGGTTACTACAACGGTTTAGTGTGAGCGTACGTGTTAGTGTACGTGTTGGTGTCAGCGTACGGGTTAGGATTAGGGGACGGGTGAGGGTAAGGCTTCGGGTAAGGGTTAGGGTTAGTGTTAGGGTTAGGGTTAGGGTTAGGGGACAGGGACGACTTAGGGTACAGGTTAGGGTACGACAACGGTTTAGGGTGAGCGTACTTCTTAGTGTATGGTTTAGTGTTAGCGTACGGGTTAGTATTAGGGGAAGTGTGAGGGTAAGGCTTCGGGTAAGGGTTAGGGTTACGGTTAGGGTTAGGGGACGGGGACGGAGACGGGGACTGTTTAGGGTACAGGTTAGTGTACGAGAACGGTTTAAGGTGAGCGTACGTGTTCGGGTACGGGTTCGTGTTTCCGTACGGGTAAGGATTAAGGGACGGGTGAGGGTAAGGCTTCGGGTAAGGGTTAGGGTTAGGGTTAGGGTTAGGGTTAGGGTTAGGGGACGGGGACGGTTTAGGGTACAGGTTAGGGTACGACAACGGTGTAGGGTGAGCGTACGTGTTAGGGTACGGGTTAGTGTTAGCGTACGGTTTAGGATTAGGGGACTGGTGAGTGTAAGGCTTCGGGTAAGGGTTAGGGTTATAGTTAGGGTTAGGGTTAGGGGACGGGGACGATTTAGGGTACAGGTTAGGGTACGACAACGGTTTAGGGTGAGCGTACGTGTTAGGGTACGGGTTAGTGTTAGCGTACGGGTTAGGATTAGGGGACGGTTGAGGGTAGGGCTTCGGGTAAGGGTTAGGGTTAGGGTTAGGGGACGGGGACGGGGACGGAGACAGTTTAGGGTACAGGTTAGGGTACGACAACAGTTTAGGGTGAGCGTACGTGTTAGGGTTACGGGTTAGAGTTAGCGTACGGGTTAGGATTAGGGGACGGGTGAGGGTAAGGCTTCGGGTAAGGGTTAGGAATAGGGTTAGGGTTAGGGTTAGGGGACGGGGACGGGGACGGTTTAGGGTACAGGTTAGGGTACGACAACGGCTTAGGGTGAGCGTACGTTTTAGGGTACGGGTTAGTGTTAGCGTACGGGTTAGGATTAGGGGAGAGGTGAGGGTAAGGCTTCGGGTAAGGGTTAGGGTTAGGGTTAGGGTTAGGGTTAGGGTTAGGGTTAGGGTTAGGGTACGGGGACGTTTTAGGGTACAGGTTAGGGTACGACAAAGGTTTATGGTGAGCGTAAGTGTTAGGGCATGGATTAGTGTTAGCGTACGGGTTAGGATTATGTGATGGGTGAGGGTAAGGCTTCGGGTAAGGGTTAGGGTTAGGGTTAGGGTTAGGGGACGGGGACAGTTTAGGGTACAGGTTAGGGTACGACAACCCTTTCAGATGAGCGTACGTGTTAGGGTACGGGTTAGTGTTAGCGTACGGGTTAGGATTAGGAAACGGCTGAGTGTAAGGCTTCGGGTAAGGGTTAAGTTTAGGATTAGGGTTAGGGTTAGGGTTAGGGGCTGGGGACGGTTTAGAGTACAGGTTAGTGTACGACAACTGTTTAGGGTGAGCGTACGTGTTAGGGTACGGGTTAGTGTTAGTGTACGGGTTAGGATTAGTGGACTGGTGAGTGTAAGGCTTCGGGTAAGGGTTAGGGTTAGGGTTAGGGTTAGGGTTATGGGACGGGGACGCTTCAGGGTACAGGTTAGGGTACGACAATGGTTTAGGGTGAGCGTACGTGTTAGGGTACGTGTTAGTGTTAGCGTACGGGTTAGGATTAGGGGACGGGTGAGGGTAAGGCTTCGGGTAAGGGTTAGGGTTAGGGTAAGGTTTAGGGTTAGGGGACGGGGACGGGGACGGTTTAGGGTACAGGTTAGTGTACGACAACGGTTTAGGGTGAGCGCACGTGTTAGGGCACGGGTTAGTGTTAGCGTTCGGGTTAGGATTAGGGGACGGGTGAGGGTAAGGCTTCGGGTAAGGATTAGGGTTAGTGTTAGGGTTAGGGATAGGGTTAGGGGACGGGGACGGTTTAGGGTACAGGTTACGGTACGACAACGGTTTGGGGTGAGCGTACATGTTAGGGTACGGGTTAGTGTTAGCGTACGGGTTAGGCTTTGGGGACGGGTGAGGGTAAGGCTTCGGGTAAGGGTTAGGGATAGGGTTAGGGTTAGGGTTAGGGGACGGGGACGGGGACGGTTTAGGGTACAGGTTAGGGTACAACAACGGCTTAGGGTGAGTGTACGTTTTAGGGTACGGGTTAGTGTTAGCGTACGGGTTAGGATTAGGGGAGAGGTGAGGGTAAGGCTTCGGGTAAGGTTTAGGGTTAGGGTTAGGGTTAGGGTTAGGGTTAGGGTACGGGGACGGTTTACGGTACAGGTTAGGGTTCGACAAAGGTTTATGGTGAGCGTAAGTGTTAGGGCACGGATTAGTGTTAGCGTACGGGTTAGGATTAGGTGATGGGTGAGGGTAAGGCTTCGGGTAAGGGTTAGGGTTAGGGTTAGGGTTAGGGTTAGGGTTAGGGGACGGGGACAGTTTAGGGTACAGGTTAGGGTACGACAACCCTTTCAGGTGAGCGTACGTGTTAGGGTACGGGTTAGTGTTAGCGTACGGGTTAGGATTAGGAAACGGGTGAGTGTAAGGCTTCGGGTAAGGGTTAAGGTTAGGGTTAGGGTTAGGGGACGGGGACGGGGACGGGGACGGTTTAGGGTACAGGTTAGGGTACGACAACAGTTTAGGGTGAGCGTACGTGTTAGGGTACGTGTTAGTGTTAGCGTACGGGTTAGGATTAGGGGACGGGTGAGGCTAGGGCTTCGGGTAAGGGTTAGGGTTATGGTTAGGGTTAGGGGACGGGGACAGAGACGGTTTAGGGTACAGGTTAGGGTATGACAACGGTTTAAGGTGAGCGTACATGTTAAGGTACGGGTTAGTGTTAGCATACGGGTTAGGATTAGGGGACGGGTGAGGGTAAGGCTTCGGGTAATGTTTAGGGTTAGGGTTAGGGTTAGCGTTAGGGGACGGGGACGGGGACGGTTTAGGTTACAGGTTAAGGTACGACAACGGTTTAGGGTTAGCGTACATGTTAGGGTACGGGTTAGTGTTAGCGTATGGGTTAGGATTAGGGGCCGGGTTAGGGTAAGGCTTCGGGTAAGGGTTAGAGTTAGGGTTAGGGTTAGCGTACGGGGACGGTTTAGGGTACAGGTTAGGGTACGACAACGGTTTAGGTTGAGCGTACGTGTTAGGGTACGGGTTAGTGTTAGCGTACGGGTTAGGATTATGTGACGGGTGAGGGTAAGGCTTCGGGTAAGGGTTAGGGTTTGGATTAGGGTTAGGGTTAGGATTAGGGGACGGGGACGGTTTAGGGTACAGGTTAGGGTACGACCACTGTTTAGGGTGAGCGTACGTGTTAGGGTACGGGTTAGTGTTAGCGTATGTGTTAGGATTAGGGGACGGGTGAGGATAAGGCTTCGGGTAAGGGTTAGGGTTAGGGTTAGGGTTAGGGGGCGGGGACGGGGACGGGGACGGTTTAGGGTACAGGTTAGGGTACGACAACGGTTTAGTGTGAGCGTACTTGTTAGGGTACGGGTTAGTGTTAGCATACGGGTTAGGATTAGGGGAGGGGTGAGGGTAAGGCTTCGGGTAAGGGTTAGGGTTAGGGTTAGGGTAAGGGGACGGGGACGGGGCTGGTTTAGGGTACAGGTTAGTGTACGACAACGGTTTAGGGTGAGAGTACGTGTTAGGGTACGGGCTAGTGTTAGCGTACGGGTTAGGATTATGGGACGGGAGAGGGTAAGGTTTCGGGTAAGGTTTAGTGTAAGGGTTAGGTTTAGGTGACGGGGACGGTGACGGGGACGCTTTAGGGTACAGGTTAGGTTACGACAACGGTTTAGGGTGAGTGTACGTGTTAGGGTACGGGTTAGTGTTAGCTTACGGGTTAGGATTAGGGGACGGGTGAGGGTAAGGCTTCGGGTAAGTGTTATGGTTAGGGCTAGGGTTAGGGTTAGGGTTAGGTTTAGGGAATGGGGACGGTTTAGGGTACAGGTTAGGGTACGACAACGGTTTAGGGTGAGCATACGTGTTAGGGTACAGTTTAGTGTTAGCGTACGGGTTAGGATTAAGGGACGGGTGAGGGTAAGGCTTGGGGTAAGGGTTAGGGTTAGGGTTAGGGTTACGGTTAGGGGACGGGGACGGGGACGGTTTAGGGTACAGGTTAGGGTACGACAACAGTTTAGGGTGAGCGTACGTGTTAGGGTATGTGTTAGTGTTAGCGTACGGGTTAGGATTAGGGGACGGGTGAGAGTAAGGCTTTGGGTAAGGGTTAGGGTTCGGGTAAGGGTTACAGTTAGGGCACGGGGACAGAGACGATTTAGGGTACAGGTTAGGGTACGACAACTGTTTAGGGTGAGCGTACTTGTTAGGGTACGGTTTAGTGTTAGCGTTTGTGTTAGGAGTAGGGGACGGGTGAGGGTAAGGCTTCGGGTAAGGGTTAGGGTTAGGGTTAGGTTGAGGGGACGGGGACGGGGACGGGGACGGTTTAGGGTACAGGTTAGGGTACGACAACGGTTTAGGGTGAGCGTACGTGTTAGGGTACAGGTTAGTGTTAGCGTACGGGTTAGGATTAGGGTACGGGTGCGGGTAAGGCTTCGGGTAAGGGTTAGGGTTAGGGTTAGGGTTAGGGGACGGGGACGGGGACGGTTTAGGGTACAGGTTAAGGTACGACAAAAGTTTAGGATGAGCATACATGTTAGGGTTCGGGTTAGTGTTAGCGTACGGGTTACGATTAGGGGACGGGTGAGGGTAAGGCTTCGGGTAAGGGTTAGGGTTAGGGGACGGGGACGGAGACGGGGACGGTTTAGGGTACAGGTTAGGGTACGACAATGGTTTAGGGTGAGCGTACGTGTTATGGTACGGCTTAGTGTTAGCGTACGGGTTAGGATTAGGGGACGGGTGAGGATAAGGCTTCGGGTAAGGGTTAGGGTTAGTGTTAGGGTTAGGGGACGGAGACGGGGACGGGGACCGTTTAGGGTACAGGTTAGGATACGACAACGGTTTAGGGTGAGCGTACGTGTTAGGGTACGGGTTAGTGTTAGCGTACGGGTTAGGATTAGGGGAGGGATGAGGGTAAGGCTTCGGGTAAGGGTTAGGGTTAGGGTTAGGGTTAGGGCAAGTGGACGGTGACGGGGACGGTTTAGGGTACAGGTTAGGGTACGACAACGGTTTAGGTTGAGCGTACGTGTTAGGGTACGGGTTAGTGTTAGCGTACGGGGTAGGATTAGGGGACGGGTGAGGGTAAGGCTTCGGGTAAGGTTTAGGGTTAGGGTTAGGGTTAGGGTTAGGGGACGGGGACGGTTTAGGGTTCAGGTTAGGGTACGACAACGGTTTAGGGTGAGCGTACGTGTTAGGGTACGGGTTAGTGTTAGCGTACGGGTTAGGATTAGGGGAGGGATGAGGGTAAGGCTTCGGGTAAGGGTTAGGGTTAGGGTTAGGGTTAGGGCAAGTGGACGGTGACGGGGACGGTTTAGGGTACAGGTTAGGGTACGACAACGGTTTAGGTTGAGCGTACGTGTTAGGGTATGGGTTAGTGTTAGCGTACGGGGTAGGATTAGGGGACGGGTGAGGGTAAGGCTTCGGGTAAGGTTTAGGGTTAGGGTTAGGGTTAGGGTTAGGGGACGGGGACGGTTTAGGGTTCAGGTTAGGGTACGACAACGGTTTAGGGTGAGCGTACGTGTTAGGGTACGGGTTAGTGTTAGCGTACGGGTTAGGATTAGGGGAGAGGTGAGGGTAAGGCTTCGGGTAAGGTTTAGGGTTAGGGTTCGGGTTAGGGTTAGGGTTAGGGTACGGGGACGGTTTACGGTACAGGTTAGGGTTCGACAAAGGTTTATGGTGAGCGTAAGTGTTAGGGCACGGATTAGTGTTAGCGTACGGGTTAGGATTAGGTGATGGGTGAGGGTAAGGCTTCGGGTAAGGGTTAGGGTTAGGGTTAGGGTTAGGGTTAGGGTTAGGGGATGGGGACAGTTTAGGGTACAGGTTAGGGTACGACAACCCTTTCAGGTGAGCGTACGTGTTAGGGTACGGGTTAGTGTTAGCGTACGGGTTAGGATTAGGAAACGGGTGAGTGTAAGGCTTCGGGTAAGGGTTAAGGTTAGGGTTAGGGTTAGGGGACGGGGACGGGGACGGGGACGGTTTAGGGTACAGGTTAGGGTACGACAACGGTTTAGGGTGAGCGTACGTGTTAGGGTACGTGTTAGTGTTAGCGTACGGGTTAGGATTAGGGGACGGGTGAGGCTAAGGCTTCGGGTAAGGGTTAGGGTTATGGTTAGGGTTAGGGGACGGGGACAGAGACGGTTTAGGGTACAGGTTAGGGTATGACAACGGTTTAAGGTGAGCGTACATGTTAAGGTACGGGTTAGTGTTAGCATACGGGTTAGGATTAGGGGACGGGTGAGGGTAAGGCTTCGGGTAATGTTTAGGGTTAGGGTTAGGGTTAGCGTTAGGGGACGGGGACGGGTCGGTTTAGGTTACAGGTTAAGGTACGACAACGGTTTAGGGTTAGCGTACATGTTAGGGTACGGGTTAGTGTTAGCGTATGGGTTAGGATTAGGGGCCGGGTTAGGGTAAGGCTTCGGGTAAGGGTTAGAGTTAGGGTTAGGGTTAGCGTACGGGGACGGTTTAGGGTACAGGTTAGGGTACGACAACGGTTTAGGTTGAGCGTACGTGTTAGGGTACGGGTTAGTGTTAGCGTACGGGTTAGGATTATGTGACGGGTGAGGGTAAGGCTTCGGGTAAGGGTTAGGGTTTGGATTAGGGTTAGGGTTAGGATTAGGGGACGGGGACGGTTTAGGGTACAGGTTAGGGTAAGACATGGTTTAAGGTGAGCGTACGTGTTAGGGTATGGGTTAGTGTTAGCGTAAGGGGTAGGATTAGGAGACGGGTGAGGTTATGGCTTCGGGTAAGGGTTAGGGTTAGGGTTAGGGTTAGGGGACGGGGACGGGGATAGTTTAGGGTACAGGTTAGGGTACGACAACGGTTTAGGGTGAGCGTACGAGTTAGGGTACGGGTTGGTGTTAGCGTACGGGTTAGGATTAGGGGACGGGTGAGGGTAAGGCTTCGTGTAAGCGTTAGGGTTAGGGTTAGGGTTAGGGTTAGGGGACGGGGACGGTTTAGGGTACAGGTTAGGGTACAACAACGCTTTAGGGTGAGCGTACGTGTTAGGGTACGGGTTAGTGTTAGCGTAGAGGTTAGGATTAGGGGACGGGTGAGGGTAAGGCTTCGGGTAAGGGTTAGGGTTAGTGTTAGGGTTAGGGTTAGGGTTAGGGGACAGGGACGGTTTAGTGTACAGGTTAGGATACGACAACGGTTTAGGGTGAGCGTACATGTTAGTGTACGGTTTAGTGTTAGCGTACGGGTTAGGATTAGGGGACGTGTGAGGGTAAGGCTTCGGGTAAGTGTTAGAGTTACGGTTAGGGTTAGGGGACGGGGACCGGGACGAGGACTGTTTAGGGTACAGGTTAGGGTACGACAACGGTTTAGGGTGAGCATACGTGTTAGGGTACGGGTTCGTGTTTGCGTACTGGTAAGGATTAGGGGACGGGTGAGGGTAAGGCTTCGGGTAAGGGTTAGGGTTAGGGTTAGGGTTACTGTTAGGGTTAGGGGACGGGGACGGTTTAGGGTACAGGTTAGGGTACGACAACGGTTTAGGTTGAGCGTACGTGTTAGGGTACAGGTTAGTGTTAGTGTACGGGTTAGGATTAGGGGACTGGTGAGTGTAAGGCTTCGGGTAAGGGTTAGGGTTAGGGTTAGGGTTAGGGTTAGGGGACGGGGACGCTTCAGGGTACAGGTTAGGGTACGACAATGGTTTACGGTGAGCGTACATGTTAGGGTACGGGTTAGTGTTAGCGTACGGGTTAGGCTTTGGGGACGGGTGAGGGTAAGGCTTCGGGTAAGTGTTATGGTTAGGGTTAAGGTTATGGTTAGGGTTAGGTTTAGGGCATGGGGACGGTTTAGGGTACAGGTTAGGGTACGACAAAGGTTTATGGTGAGCGTAAGTGTTAGGGCACGGATTAGTGTTAGCGTACGGGTTAGGATTAGGTGATGGGTGAGGGTAAGGCTTCGGGTAAGGGTTAGGGTTAGGGTTAGGGTTAGGGTTAGGGTTAGGGGACGGGGACAGTTTAGGGTACAGGTTAGGTTACGACAACCGTTTCAGGTGAGCGTACGTGTTAGGGTACGGGTTAGTGTTAGCGTACGGGTTAGGATTAGGAAACGGGTGAGTGTAAGGCTTCGGGTAAGGGTTAGGTTTAGGATTAGGGTTAGGGTTAGGGGATGGGGACGGTTTAGGGTACAGGTTAGCGTACGACAACGGTTTAGGGTGAGCGTACGTGTTAGGGTACGGGTTAGGGTTAGTGTACGGGTTAGGATTAGGGGACGGGTGAGGGTAAGGCTTCGGGTAAGGGTTAAGGTTAGGGTTAGGGTTAGGGGACGGGGACGGGGACGGTTTAGGGTACAGGTTAGGGTACGACAACGCTTTAGGGTGAGCGTACGTGTTAGGGTACGTGTTAGTGTTAGCGTACGGGTTAGGATTAGGGGACGGGTGAGGGTAAGGCTTCGGGTAAGGGTTAGGGTTAGGGTTAGGGTTAGGGGACGGGGACGGGGACGGGGACGGGGACGGTTTAGGGTACAGGTTAGTGTACGACAACGGTTTAGGGTGAGCGTACGTGTTACGGTACGGTTTAGTGTTAGCGTACGGGTTAGGATTAGGTGACGCGTGAGGGTAAGGCTTTGGGTAAGGGTTAGGTTTAGGGTTAGGGTTAGGGTTAGGGGACGGGGACAGAGACGGTTTAGGGTACAGGTTAGGGTATGACAACGGTTTAAGGTGAGCGTACATGTTAAGGTACTGGTTAGTGTTAGCATACGGGTTAGGATTAGGGGACGGGTTAGGGTAAGGTTTCGGGTAAGGGTTAGGCTACGGGGACGGTTTAGGGTACAGGTTAGGGTACGACAAAGGTTTAGGGTGAGCGTACGTGTTAGGGTACGGGTTAGTGTTAACGTACAGTTTATGATTACGGGACGGGTGAGGGTAAGGCTTCGGGTAAGTGTTAGGGTTAGGGTTAGGGTTAGGGTTAGGGTTAGGGTTAGGATACGGGTAGGTTTAGGGTACAGGTTAGGGTACGACAAAGGTTTAGGGTGAGCGTACGTGTTAGGGTACGGTTTAGTGTTAGCGTACGGGTTAGGATTCGGGGACGGGTGAGGGTAAGGCTTCGGGTAAGGTTTAGGGTTAGGGTTAGGGGACGGGGATGGGGACGGGAATGGTTTAGGGTACAGTTTAGGGTACGACAACGGTTTAGGGTGAGTGTACGTGTTAGGGTACGGGTTAGTGTTAGCGTACGGGGTAGGATTAGGGGACGGGTGAGGGTAAGGCTTCGGGTAAGTGTTAGGGTTAGGGTTAGGGTTAGGATTAGGGGACGGGGACGGTTATGGTACAGGTTAGGGTATGACAACGGTTTAGGGTGAGCGTACGTGTTTGGGTACGGGTTACTGTTAGCGTACGGGTTAGGATTACCGGACGGGTGAGAGTAAGGCTTCGGGTAAGGGTTAGGGTTAGGGTTAGGGTTAGGGGACGGGGAAGGGGACGGGGACGGTTTAGGGTACAGGTTAGCGTACGACAACGGTTTAGGGTGAGCGTAGGTGTTAGGGTACGGGTTAGTGTAAGCATACGGGTTAGGATTAGGGGACGTGTGAGGGTAAGGCTTCGGGTAAGGGTTAGGGTTAGGGTTACGGTTAGGGGACGGGTTGGTTTAGGGTACAGTTTAGTGTACGACAACGGTTTAGGGTGAGCGTACGTGTTAGGGTAGGTGTTAGTGTTAGCATACGAGTTAGGATTAGGGGACGGGTGAGGGTAAGGCTTCGGTTAAGTATTATGGTTAGGGTTAGGTTTAGGGTTAGGGTTAGCTTTAGGGGATGGGGATGGTTTAGTGTACAGGTTAGGGCTCGACAAAGGTTTAGGGTGAGTGTACGTGTTAGGGTACAGTTTAGTGTTAGCGTACGGGTTAGGATTGGGGACGGGTGACGGTAAGGCTTTGGGTAAATGTTAGGGTTAGGGTTAGGGTTAGGGTTAGGGGACGGGGACGGGGACGGTTTAGGGTACAGGTTAAGGTACGACAACGGTTTAGGGTGAGCGTACATGTTAGGGTACGTGTTAGTGTTAGCGTATGGGTTAGGATTAGGGGACGGGTTAGGGTAAGGCTTCGGGTAAGGGTTAGATTTAGGGTTAGGGTTAGCGTACGTGGACGGTTTACGGTACAGGTTAGGGTACGACAACGGTTTAGGGTGAGCGTACGTTTTAGGGTACGTGTTAGTGTTAGCGTACGGGTTAGGATTATGTGACGGGTGAGGGTAAGGCTTCGGCTAAGGGTTAGGGTTAGGGTTAGGGTTAGGGTTAGGGGACGGGGACGGGGATAGTTTAGGGTCCAGGTTAGGGTACGACAACGGTTTAGGGTGAGCGTACGAGTTAGGGTACGGGTTAGTGTTAGCGTACGGGTTAGGATTAGGGGACGGGTGAGGGTAAGGCTTCGTGTAAGGGTTAGGGTTAGGGTTAGGGTTAGGGTTAGGGGACGGGGACGGTTTAGGGTACAGGTTCGGGTACAACAACGCTTTAGGGTGAGCGTACGTGTTAGTGTACGGTTTAGTGTTAGCGTACGGGTTAGGATTAGGGGACGTGTGAGGGTAAGGCTTCGGGTAAGTGTTAGAGGTACGGTTAGGGTTAGGGGACGGGGACCGGGACGAGGACTGTTTAGGGTACAGGTTAGGGTACGACAACGGTTTAGGGTGAGCATACGTGTTAAGGTACGGGTTCGTGTTTGCGTACGGGTAAGGATTAGGGGACGGGTGAGGGTACGGCTTCGGGTAAGGGTTAGGGTTAGGGTTAGGGTTACTGTTAGGGTTAGGGGACGGGGACGGTTTAGGGGACAGGTTAGGGTACGACAACGGTTTAGGGTGAGCATACGTGTTAGGGTACGGGTTAGTGTTAGTGTACAGGTTAGGATTAGGGGACTGTTGAGTGTAAGGCTTCGGGTAAGGGTTAGGGTTAGGGTTAGGGTTAGGGTTAGGGGACGGGGACGCTTCAGGGTACAGGTTAGGGTACGACAATGGTTTAGGGTGAGCGTACGTGTTAGGGTACGTGTTAGTGTTAGCGTACGGGTTAGGATTAGGGGACGGGTGAGGGTAAGGCTTCGGGTAAGGGTTAGGGTTAGGGTAAGGTTTAGGGTTAGGGGACGGGGACGGGGACGGTTTAGGGTACAGGTTAGTGTACGACAACGGTTTAGGGTGAGCGCACGTGTTAGGGCACGGGTTAGTGTTAGCGTACGGGTTAGGATTAGGGGACGGGTGAGGGTAAGGCTTCGGGTAAGAGTTAGTGTTAGTGTTAGGGTTAGGGATAGGGTTAGGGGACGGGGACGGTTTAGGGTACAGGTTACGGTACGACAACGGTTTGGGGTGAGCGTACATGTTAAGGTACGTGTTAGTGTTAGCGTACGGGTTAGGCTTTGGGGACGGGTGAGGGTAAGGCTTCGGGTAAGTGTTATGGTTAGGGTTAAGGTTAGGGTTAGGGTTAGGTTTAGGGCATGGGGACGGTTTAGAGTACAGGTTAGGGTTCGACAACTGTTTAGGGTGAGTGTACGTGTTAGGGTACAGTTTAGTGTTAGCGTACGGGTTAGGATTAGGGGACGGGTGATGGTAAGGCTTTGGGTAAAGGTTAGGGTTAGGGTTAGGGTTAGGGTTAGGGGACGGGGACGGGGACGGTTTAGGGTACAGGTTAGGGTACGACAACGGTTTAGGGTGAGCGTACATGTTAGGGTACAGGTTAGTGTTAGCGTACGGGTTAGGATTAGGGGACGGGTTAGGGTAAGGCTTCGGGTAAGGGTTAGGGTTAGGGTTAGGGTTAGGGTACGGGGACGGTTTAGGGTACAGGTTAGGGTACGACAACGGTTTAGGGTGAGCGTACGTGTTAGGGTACAGATTAGTGTTAGCGTACGGGTTAGCATTAGGTGACGGGTGAGGGTAAGGCTTCGGGTAAGGGTTAGGGATAGGGTTAGGGTTAGGGTTAGGGGACGGGGACGGGGACGGTTTAGGGTACAGGTTAGGGTACGACAACGGTTTAGGGTGAGCGTACGTGTTAGGGTACGGGTTAGTGTTAGCGTACGGGTTAGGATTAGGGGACGGGTGAGGGTAAGGCTTCGGGTAAGGGTTAGGGTTAGTGTTAGGGTTAGGGTTAGGGTTAGGGGACAGGGACGATTTAGGGTTCAGGTTAGGGTACGACAACGGTTTAGGGTGAGCGTACTTCTTAGTGTATGGTTTAGTGTTAGCGTACGGGTTAGGATTAGGGGAAGTGTGAGGGTAAGGCTTCGGGTAAGGGTTAGGGTTACGGTTAGGGTTAGGGGACGGGGACGGGGACGGGGACTGTTTAGGGTACAGGTTAGTGTACGAGAACGGTTTTAGGTGAGCGTACGTGTTCGGGTACGGGTTCGTGTTACCGTACGGGTAAGGATTAAGGGACCGGTGAGGGTAAGGCTTCGGGTAAGGGTTAGGGATAGGGTTAGGGTTAGGGTTAGGGGACGGGGACGGGGACGGTTTCGGGTACAGGTTAGGGTACGACAACGGCTTAGGGTGAGCGTACGTTTTAGGGTACGGGTTAGTGTTAGCGTACGGGTTAGGAGTAGGGGAGAGGTGAGGGTAAGGCTTCGGGTAAGGGTTAGGGTTAGGGTTAGGGTTAGGGTTAGGGTTAGGGTACGGGGACGTTTTAGGGTACAGGTTAGGGTACGACAAAGGTTTATGGTGAGCGTAAGTGTTAAGGCACAGATTAGTGTTAGCGTACGGGTTAGGATTAGGTGATGGGTGAGGGTAAGGCTTCGGGTAAGGGTTAGGGTTAGGGTTAGGGTTAGGGTTAGGGGACGGGGACAGTTTGGGTACAGGTTAGGGTACGACAACCCTTTCAGATGAGCGTACGTGTTAGGGTACGGGTTAGTGTTAGCGTACGGGTTAGGATTAGGAAACGGGTGAGTGTAAGGCTTCGGGTAAGGGTTAGGTTTAGGATTAGGGTTAGGGTTAGGATTAGGGGACGGGGACGGTTTAGGGTACAGGTTAGGGTACGACAACGGTTTAGGGTGAGCGTACGTTTTAGGGTACAGATTAGTGTTAGCAAACGGGTTAGGATTAGGTGACGGGTGAGGGTAAGGCTTCGGGTAAGGGTTAGAGTTAGGGTTAGGGTTAGGGTTAGGGTTAGGGGACGGGGACGGTTTAGGGTACAGGTTTGGGTACGACAACGGTTTAGGGTGAGCGTACGTGTTAGGGTACGGTTTAGTGTTAGCGTACGGGTTAGGATTCGGGGACGGGTGAGGGTAAGGCTTCGGGTAAGGGTTAGGGTTAGGGTTAGGGGACGGGGACGGGGACGGTTTAGGGTACAGTTTAGGGTACGACAACGGTTTAGGGTGAGCGTACGTGTTAGGGTACGGGTTAGTGTTAGTGTACGGGTTAGGATTAGTGGACTGGTGAGTGTAAGGCTTCGGGTAAGGGTTAGGGTTAGGGTTAGGGTTAGGGTTAGGGGACGGGGACGCTTCAGGGTACAGGTTAGGGTACGACAATGGTTTAGGGCGAGCGTACGTGTTAGGGTACGTGTTAGTGTTAGCTTACGGGTTAGGATTAGTGGACGGGTGAGGGTAAGGCTTCGGGTAAGGGTTAGGGTTAGGGTAAGCTTTAGGGTTATGGGACGGGGACGGGGACGGTTTAGGGTACAGGTTAGTGTACGACAACGGTTTAGGGTGAGCGTACGTGTTAGGGCACGGGTTAGTGTTAGCGTACGGGTTAGGATTAGGGGACGGGTGAGGGTAAGGCTTCGGGTAAGGGTTAGGGTTAGTGTTAGGGTTAGGGATAGGGTTAGGGGACGGGGACGGTTTAGGGTACAGGTTACGGTACGACAACGGTTTGGGGTGAGCGTACATGTTAGGGTACGGGTTAGTGTTAGCGTACGGGTTAGGCTTTGGGGACGGGTGAGGGTAAGGCTTCGGTTAAGTGTTATGGTTAGGGTTAAAGTTAGGTTTAGGGTTAGGTTTAGGGCATGGGGACGGTTTAGGGTACAGGTTAGGGTTCGACAACGGTTTAGGGTGAGTGTACGTGTTAGGGTACAGTTTAGTGTTAGCGTACGGGTTAGGATTAGGGGACGGGTGATGGTAAGGCTTTGGGTAAAGGTTAGGGTTAGGGTTAGGGTTAGGGTTAGGGGACGGGGACGGGGACGGTTTAGGGTACAGGTTTGGGTACGACAACTGTTTAGGGTGAGCGTACATGTTAGGGTACGGGTTAGTGTTAGCGTACGGGTTAGGTTTAGGGGACGGGTTAGGGTAAGGCTTCGGGTAAGGGTTAGGGTTAGGGTTAGGGTTAGGGTACAGGGACGGTTAAGGGTACAGGTTAGGGTACGACAACGGTTTAGGGTGAGCGTACGTGTTAGGGTACAGATTAGTGTTAGCGTACGGGTTAGGATTAGGTGACGGTGAGGGTAAGGCTTCGGGTAAGGGTTAAGGTTAGGGTTAGGGTTAGGGGACGGGGACGGGGACGGGGACGGTTTAGGGTACAGGTTAGGGTACGACAACGGTTTAGGGTGAGCGTACGTGTTAGGGTACGTGTTAGTGTTAGCGTACGGGTTAGGATTAGGCGACGGGTGAGGGTAAGGCTTCGGGTAAGGGTTAGGGTTAGGGTTAGGGGACGGGGACGGGGACGGGGACGGGGACGGGGACGGTTTAGGGTACAGGTTAGTGTACGACAACGGTTTAGGGTGAGCGTTCGTGTTACAGTACGGTTTACTGTTAGCGTACGGGTTAGGATTATGTGACGCGTGAGGGTAAGGCTTTGGGTAAGGGTTAGGTTTAGGGTTAGGGTTAGGGTTAGGGGACGGGGACAGAGACGGTTTAGGGTACAGGTTAGGGTATGACAACGGTTTAAGGTGAGCGTACATGTTAAGGTACGGGTTAGTGTTAGCATACGGGTTAGGATTAGGGGACGGGTGAGTGTAAGGCTTCTGGTAAAGGTTAGGGTTATGGTTAGGGTTAGGGTTAGGGTTAGTGGACGGGGACGGGGACGGTTTAGTGTACCGTTTAGAGTACGTCAACCGTTTAGGGTGAGCGTACGTGTTAGGGTACGGTTTAGTGTTAGCGTACGGGTTAGGATTCGGGGACGGGTGAGGGTAAGGCTTTGGGTAAGGGTTAGGGTTAGGGTTAGGGTTAGGGGACGGGGACGGGGACGGGGACGGTTTAGGGTACAGTTTAGGGTACGCCAACGGTTTAGGGTGAGCGTACGTGTTAGGGTACGGGTTAGTGTTAGCGTACGGGTTAGGATTAGGGGACGGGTGAGAGTAAGGCTTCGGGTAAGGGTTAGGGTTAGGGTTAGGGTTAGGATTAGGGTTAGGGGACGGGGACGGTTTACGGTACAGGTTAGGGTACCACAACGTTTTAGGGTGAGCGTACGTGTTAGGGTACGGGTTAGTGTTAGCGTACGGGTTGGGATTAGGGGACGGGTGAGGATAAGGCTTTGGGTAAGGGTTAGGGTCAGGGTGAGGGTTAGGGGGCGGGGACGGGGACGGGGACGGTTTAGGGTACAGGTTAGGGTACGACAACGGTTTAGGGTGAGCGTACGTGTTAGGGTACGGGTTAGTGTTAGCATACGGGTTAGGATTAGGGGAGGGGTGAGGGTAAGGCTTTGGGTAAGGGTTAGGGTTAGGGTTAGGGTTAGGGTAAGGGGACGGGGACGGGGACGGTTTAGGGTACGGTTTAGGGTACGACAACGGTTTAGGGTGAGCGTACGTGTTAGGGTACGGGTTAGTGTTAGCGTACGGGTTAGGATTAGGGGACGGTTGAGGGTAAGGTTTCGGGTAAGGTTTAGGGTTATGGTTAGGGTTAGGGGACGGGGTCGGTGACGGGGACGCTTTAGGGTACAGGATAGGTTACGACAACGGTTTAGGGTGAGTGTACGTGTTAGGGTACGGGTTAGTGTTAGCGTACGGGATAGGATTAGGGGACGGGTGAGGGTAAGGCTTCGGGTAAGGGTTAGGGTTAGGGTTAGGATTAGGGTTAGGGGACGGGGACGGTTTAGGGTACAGGTTAGGGTACGACAACGGTTTAGGGTGAGCGTACGTGTTAGGGTACGGGTTAGTGTTAGCGTACGGGTTAGGATTAAGGGACGGGTGAGAATAAGGCTTCGAGTAAGGGTTAGGGTTAGGGTTAGGTTTACGGTTAGGGTTAGGGGACGGGGTTGGTTTAGGGTACAGGTTAGGGTACGACAACGGTTTAGGGTGAGTGTACGTGTTAGGGTTACGGGTTAGTGTTAGCGTACGGGTTACGATTAGGGGACGGGTGAGGGTAAGGCTTCGGGGAAGGGTTAGGGTTAGGGTTAGGGTTAGGGTTAGGGGACGGGGATGGTTTAGGGTACAGGTTAGGGTACGACAACAGTTTAGTGTGAGCGTACGTGTTAGGGTAGGTGTTAGTTTTAGCATAGGAGTTAGGATTAGGGAACGGGTGAGGGTAAGGCTTCGGTTAAGGGTTAGCATTAGGGTAAGATTTAGGGTTAGGGGACGGGGACGGGGACGGTTTAGGGTACAGGTTAGTGTACGACAGAAGTTTAGGGTGAGTGTACGTGTTAGTGTACGGGTTAGTGTTAGCGTATGGGTTAGGATTAGGGGACGGGTGAGGGTAAAGCTTCGGGTAAGCGTTAGGGTTAGTGTTAGGGTTAGGGTTAGGGTTAGGGGACGGGGACGGTTTAGGGTACAGGTTAGGGTACGACAACGGTTTGGGGTGAGCGTACGTGTTAGGGTACGGGTTAGTGTTAGCGTACGGGTTAGGATTAGGGGACGGGTGAGCGTAAGGCTTCGGGTAAGTGTTATGGTTAGGGTTTGGGTTAGGTTTAGGGTTAGGTTTAGGGGATGGGGACAGTTTAGGGTACAGTTTAGGGTACGACAACGGTTTAGGGTGAGCATACGTGTTAGGGTACAGTTTAGTGTTAGCGTACGGGTTAGGATTAGGGGACGGGTGAGGGTAAGGCTTTGGGTAAGTGTTAGGGTTAGGGTTATGGTTAGGGTTAGGGGACGGGGACGGGGACGGTTTAGGGTACAGGTTAGGGTATGACAACGGTTTAGGGTGAATGTACATGTTAGGGTAAGGGTTAGTGTTAGCGTACGGGTTAGGATTAGGGGACGGGTTAGGGTAAGGCTTCGGGTAAGTGTTAGGGTTAGGGTTAGGGTACGGGGATGGTTTAGGGTACAGGTTAGGGTACGACAACGGTTTAGGGTGAGCGTACGTGTTAGGGTACAGATTAGTGTTAGCGTACGAGTTGGATTAGGTGACGGGTGAGGGTAAGGCTTCAGGTAAGGGTTAGGGTTAGGGTTAGGGAACGGGAACGTGGACGGTTTAGGGTACAGGTTAGGGTACGACAACGGTTTAGGGTGAGCGTACGTGTTAGGGTACGGTTACTGTTAGCGTACGGGTTAGGATTAGGGGACGGGTGAGGGTTAGGCTTCGGGTAAGTGTTAGGGTTAGGATTAGGGTTAGGGTTAGGGTTAGGGGACGGGGACGGTTTAAGGTACAGGTTAGGGTACGACACGGTTTTGGGTGAGCGAACGTGTTAGGGTACGGGTTAGTGTTAGCGTACGGTTTAGGATTAGGGGACTGGGGAGGGTAAGGCTTCGGGTAAGGGTTAGGGTTAGGGTTAGGGTTAGGGTTAGGGGACGGGGATGGGGACGGTTTAGGGTACAGGTTAGGGTACGACAAAGGTTTAGGGTGAGCGTACGTGTTAGGGTATGGGTTAGTGTTAGCGTACGGTTTAGGATTTGGGGACGGGTGAGGGTAAGGCTTCGGGTAAGGGTTAGGGTTAGTGTTAGGGTTAGGGTTAGGGTTCGGGGACGGGGACGGTTTAGGGTACAAGTTAGGGTACGACAACTGTTTAGGGTGAGCGTACGTGTTAGGGTACGGTTTAGTGTTAGCGTACGGGTTAGGATTCGGGGACGGGTGAGGGTAAGGCTTCGGGTAAGGTTTAGGGTTAGGGTTAGGGTTAGGGGATGGGGATGGGGACGGGGATGGGGACGGGGGCGGTTTAGGGTACAGTTTAGGGTACGACAACGGTTTATGGTGACCGTACGTGTTAGGGTACGGGTTAGTGTTAGCGTACGGGTTAGGATTAGAGGACGGGTGAGAGTAAGGCTTCGGGTAGGGATTAGGGTTAGGGTTAGGGTTAGGGTTAGGGTTAGGGTTAGGGGATGGGGACGGCTTAGGGTACAGGTTAGGGTACGACAACTGTTTACGGTGAGCGTACGTGTTAGGGTACGGGTTAGTGTTAGCGTACGGGTTAGGATTAGGGGACGGGTGAGGATAAGGCTTCGGGTAAGGGTTAGGGTTAGGGTTAGGGTTAAGGGGCATGGACGGGGACGGGGAAGATTTAGGGTACAGCTTAGTGTACGACAACGATTTAGGGTGAGCGTACGTGTTAGGGTACGGTTTAGTGTTAGCATACGTGTTAGGATTTGGGGAGGGGTGAGGGTAAGGCTTCGGGTAAGGGTTAGGGTTAGGGTTAGGGTAGGGGACGGGGACGGGGACGGTTTAGGGTACAGGTTAGGGTACGACGACGGTTTAAGGTGAGCGTACGTGTTAGGGTACGGGTTAGTGTTAGCGTACGCGTTAGGATTAGGGGACGGGTGAAGGTAAGGTTTCGGGTAAAGATTAGGGTTAGGGTTAGTGTTAGGGGACGGGGACGCTTTAGGGTACAGGTTAGGGTACGATAATGGTTTAGGGTGAGCGTACGTGTTAGGGTACGGGTTAGTGTTAGCGTACGGGTTAGGATTAGGGGACGGGTGAGGGTAAGGCTTCGGGTAAGGGTTCGGTTAGGGGTAGGGTTAGGGTTAGGGGACGGGGACGGTTTATGGTACATGTTAGTGTACGACAACGGTTTAGGGTGAGCGTACGTGTTAGGGTACGGGTTAGTGTTAGCGTACGGGTTAGGATTAGGGGACGGGTGAGGGTAAGGCTTCGGGTAAGGGTTAGGGTTAGTGTTAGGGTTAGGGTTAGGGTTAGGGGACGGGGACGGCTTAGGGTACAGGTTAGGGTACGACAATGGTATGGGGTGAGCGTACGTGTTAGGGTATGGGTTAGTGTTAGCGTACGGGTTAGGATTAGGGGATGGGTGAGGGTAAGGCTTCGGGTAAGTGTTATGGTTAGTGTTAGGGTTAGGGTTAGGGTTAGGTTTAGGGGATGGGGACGGTTTAGCTTACAGGTTAGGGTACAACAACGGTTTAGGGTGAGCGTACGTGTTAGGGTACGTGTTAGTTTTAGCGTATGGTTTAGGATTAGGGGACGTGTTAGGGTAAGGCTTCGGGTAATAGTTAGTGTTAGTGTTACGGTTAGAGTTAGGGTTAGGGGACGAGGACGGTTTAGGGTACAGTTTAGGGTACGACATCGGTTTAGGGTGAGCGAACGTGTTAGGGTACGGATTAGTGTTAGCGTACGGGTTAGGATTACGGACGGGTTAGGTTAAGGCTTCGGGCAAGGGTTAGAGTTAGGGTTAGGGTTAGGATTAGGGTTAGGGTTAGGGGACGGTTTAGTGTACAGGTTAGGGTACGACACCGGTTTAGGATGAGCATACGTGTTAGGGTACCACTTTGTGTTAGCGTTCGGGTTAGGATTAGGGGACGGGTTAGGGTAAGGCTTTGGGTAAGGGTTATGGTTAGGGTTAGGGTTAGGGGATGGGTACGGTTTAGGGTACAGTTTAGGGTATGACAAAGTTTTAGGGTGAGTGTACGTGTTAGGGTATGGGTTAGTGTTAGCGTACGGGTTAGGGTTAGTGGACGGTTTAGGGTAAGGCTTCGGGTAAGGTTTAGGGATAGGGTTAGGGTTAGGTTTAGGGTTAGGGGCCGGGGACGGTTTAGGGTACAGGTTAGGGTACGACAACGGTTTAGGGTGAGTGTACGTGTCTAGGGTACGGGTTAGTGTTAGCGTACGGGTTAGGATTAGGGGACGGGTGAGGGTAAGGCTTCGGGTAAGGTTTAGGGTTAGGGTTAGGGTTAGGGTTAGGGTTAGGGGACGGGGATGGGGACGGTTTAGGGTACAGGTTAGCGTACGACAACGGTTTAGGGTGAGCGTATGTGTTAGGGTACGGGTTAGTGTTAGCGTACGGGTTAGGATTAGGGGACGTGTGAGGGTAAGGCTTCAGGTAAGGGTTAGGGTTAGGATTAGGGTTAGGGGACGGGGACGGTTTAGGGTACAGGTTAGGGTACGACAACGATTTAGTGTGAGCGTACGTGTTAGGGTATGGGTTAGTGTTAGCGTACGGGTTAGGATTAGGGGACGGGTGAGGTTAAGGCTTCCGGTAAGGGTTAGGGTTAGTGTTAGGGTTAGGGTTAGGGTTAGGGGACGGGGACGGTTTAGTGTACAGGTTAGGGTACGACAACGCTTTAGGGTGAGCGTACGTGTTAGGGCACGGGTTATTGTTAGCGTACGGGTTAGGATTGGGGACGGGTTAGGTTAAGGCTTCGGGCAAGGGTTAGAATTAGGGTTAGGTTTAGGGTTAGGGTTAGGGTTAGGTGCCGGTTTAGTGTACAGGTTAGAGTACGACACCAGTTTAGGATGAGCATACGTGTTAGGGTACCATTTAGTGTTAGCGTACGGGTTAGGATTAGGGGACGGGTGAGTGTAAGGCTTCGGGTAACGGTTACGGTTAGGGTTAGGGATAGGGTTAGGGTTAGGGTTACGGGACAGGGATGGTTTAGGGTACAGGTTAGGGTACGATAACGGTTTAGGGTGAGCGTACGTGTTAGGCTACAGCTTAGTTTTAACGTACGGGTAAGGATTAGGGCACGGGTGAGGGTAAGGCTTCGGGTAAGGTTTAGGGTTAGGGTTAGGGTTAGGGTTAGGGGACTGGGACGGGGACGGGGACGGTTTAGGGTACAGTTTAGGGTACGACAACGGTTTAGGGTGAGCGTACGTGTTAGGGTACGTGTTAGTGTTAAATTACGGGTTAGGATTAGGGGACGGGTGAGAGTAAGGCTTCGGTTAAGTGTTAGGGTTAGGATTAGGGTTACGGTTAGGGTTAGGGGACGGGGACGGTTTAGGGTACAGGTTAGGGTACGACAACGGTTTAGGGTGAGCGTGCGTGTTAGGGTACGGGTTAGTGTTAGCGTACGGGTTAGGATTATGGGACGGGTGAGGATAAGGTTTCGGGTAAGGCTTAGGGTTAGAGTTAGGGTTAGGGGGCGGGGACGGGGACGGCGACGGTTTAGGGTACAGGTTAGTGTACGACAACGGTTTAGGGTGAGCGTACGTGTTAGGGTACGTGTTAGTGTTAGCATACGGGTTAGGATTAGGGGAGGGGTGAGGGTAAGTCTTCGGGTAAGGGTTAGGGTTAGGGTTAGGGTTAGGGTAAGGGGACTGGGACGGGGACGGTTTAGGGTACAGGTTAGGGTACGACAACGGTTTAGGGTGAGCGTACGTGTTAGGGTACGGGTTAGTGTTAGCGTACGGGTTAGGATTAGGGGACGGGTGAGGGCAAGGTTTCGGGTAAGGTTTAGGGTTAGGGTTAGGGTTAGGGGACGGGGACGGTGACGGGGACGCTTTAGGGTACAGGTTAGGTTACGACAACGGTTTAGGGTGAGTGTACGTGTTAGGGTACGGGTTAGTGTTAGCGTACGGGTTAGGATTAGGGGACGGGTGAGGGTAAGGCTTCGGGTAAGGGTTAGGGTTAGGGTTAGGGTTAGGGTTAGGGGCCGGGGACGGTTGAGGGTACAGGTTAGGGTACGACAACGGTTTAGGGTGAGCGTACATGTTAGGGTACGGGTTAGTGTTAGCGTACGGGTTAGGATTAGGGGACGGGTTAGGGTAAGGCTTCTGGTAAGGGTTAAGGTTAGGGTTAGGGTTAGGGTTAGGGTACGGCGACGGTTTAGGGTACAGGTTAGGGTACGACAACGTTTTAGGGTGAGCGTACATGTTAGGGTACGGATTAGTGTTAGCGTACGGGTTAGGATTAGGTGATGGGTAAGGGTAAGGCTTCGGGTAAGGGTTAGGGTAAGGGTTAGTGGACGGGGACGGGGACGGGGACGGGGACAGTTTAGGGTACAGGTTAGGGTATGACAACGGTTTAGGGTGAGAGTACGTGTTAGGGAACGGGTTAGTGTTAGCGTACGGGTTAGGATTAGGTGACGGGTGAGGTTAAGGCTTCGGGTAAGGCTTAGGGTTAGGATTAGGGTTAGGGTTAGGGTTAGGGGACGGGGACGGTTTAGGGTATAGGTTAGGGTACGACATGGTTTAGGGTGAGCATACGTGTTAGGGTACGGGTTAGTGTTAGCGTACGGGGTAGGATTAGGAGACGGGTGAGGGTATGGCTTCGGGTAAGGTTTACGGTTAGGGTTAGGGTTAGGGGACTGGGACGGGGACGGGGATGGTTTAGGGTACAGATAGGGTACGACAGCGGTTTAGGGTGAGCGTACGAGTTAGGGTACGGGTTAGTGTTAGCGTACGGGTTAGGATTAGGGGACGGGTGAGGTTAAGGCTTCGGGTAAGGGTTAGAATTAGGGTTAGGGTTAGGGTTAGATTTAGGGGACGGGGACGGTTTGGGGTAAAGGTTAGGGTACGACAACGGTTTAGGGTGAGCGTACGTGTTAGGTTATGGGTTAGTGTTAGCGTACGGGTTAGGATTAAGGGACGGGTGAGGGTAAGGCTTCGGGTAAGGTTTAGGGTTAGGGTTAGGGTTAGGGGACGGAGACGGGGACGGGGACACTTTAGGGTACAGGTTAGGTTACGACAACGGTTTAGGGTGAGCGTACGTGTTAGGGTACGTGTTAGTGTTAGCGTACGGCTTAGGATTAGGGGATGGGTGAGGGTACGGCTTCGGGTAAGGGTTAGGATTAGGGTTAGGGTTAGGGGACGGGGACGGTTTAGGGTACAGGTTAGGGTACGACAACGGTTTAGGGTGAGCGTACGTGTTAGGCTACGGCTTAGTGTTAACGTACGGGTTAGGATTAGGTCACGGGTGAGGGTAAGGCTTCGGGTAAGGGTTAGGGTTAGGGTTAGGGTTAGGGTTAGGGGACTGGGACGGGGACGGGGACGGTTTAGGTTACAGTTTAGGGTACGACAACGGTTTAGGGTGAGCGTACGTGTTAGGGTACGTGTTAGTGTTAGATTACGGGTTAGGATTAGGGGACGGGTGAGAGTAAGGCTTCGGTTAAGTGTTAGGGTTAGGATTAGGGTTACGGTTAGGGTTAGGGGACGGGGACGGTTTAGGGTACAGGTTAGGGTACGACAACGGTTTAGGGTGAGCGTGCGTGTTAGGGTACGGGTTAGTGTTAGCGTACGGGTTAGGATTAGGGGACGGGTGAGGGTAAGGCTTCGGGTAAGGGTTAGGGTTAGGGTTAGGGTTAGGGTTAGGTTTAGGGGACGGGGATGGGGACGGTTTAGGGTACAGTTTAGCGTACGACAACGTTTTAGGGTGAGCGTACGTGTTAGGGGACGGGTTAGTGTTAGCGTACGGGTTAGGATTAGGGGACGGGTGAGTGTAAGGCTTCGGGTAATGGTTACGGTTAGGGTTAGGGATAGGGTTAGGGTTAGGGTTAGGGGACAGGGACGGTTTAGGGTACAGGTTAGGGTACGACAACGGTTTAGGGTGAGCGTACGTGTTAGGCTACGGCTTAGTGTTAACGTACGGGTTAGGATTAGGGCACGGGTGAGGGTAAGGCTTCGGGTAAGGGTTAGGGTTAGGGTTAGGGTTAGGGTTAGGGGACTGGGACGGGGACGGGGACGGTTTAGGGTACAGTTTAGGGTACGACAACGGTTTAGGGTGAGCGCACGTGTTAGGGTACGTGTTAGTGTTAGATTACGGGTTAGGATTAGGGGACGGGTGAGAGTAAGGCTTCGGTTAAGTGTTACGGTTAGGATTAGGGTTACGGTTAGGGTTAGGGGACGGGGACGGTTTAGGGTACAGGTTAGGGTACGACAACGGTTTAGGGTGATCGTGCGTGTTAGGGTATGGGTTAGTGTTAGCGTACGGGTTAGGAATAGGGGATGGGTGAGGGTAAGGCTTCGGGTAAGGGTTAGGGTTAGGGTTAGGGTTAGGGTTAGGTTTAGGGGACGGGGATGGGGACGGTTTAGGGTACAGTTTAGCGTACGACAACGTTTTAGGGTGAGCGTTTATGTTAGGGTACGGGTTAGTGTTAGCGTACGGGTTAGGATTAGGGGACGTGTGAGGGTAAGGCATCAGGTAAGGGTTAGGGTTAGGGTTAGGGACAGGGGACGGGGACGGTTTAGGGTACAGGTTAGGGTACGACAACGATTTAGTGTGAGCGTACGTGTTAGGTTATGGGTTAGTGTTAGCGTACGGGTTAGGATTAGGGGACGTGTGAGGGTAAGGCATCAGGTAAGGGTTAGGGTTAGGGTTAGGGACAGGGGACGGGGACGGTTTAGGGTACAGGTTAGGGTACGACAACGGTTTAGGGTGAGCGTACGTGTTAGGCTACGGCTTAGTGTTAACGTACGGGTTAGGATTAGGGCACGGGTGAGGGTAAGGCTTCGGGTAAGGGTTAGGGTTAGGGTTAGGGTTAGGGTTAGGGGACTGGGACGGGGACGGGGACGGTTTATGGTACAGTTTAGGGTACGACAACGGTTTAGGGTGAGCGTACGTGTTAGGGTACGTGTTAGTGTTAGATTACGGGTTAGGATTAGGGGACGGGTGAGAGTAAGGCTTCGGTTAAGTGTTAGGGTTAGGATTAGGGTTACGGTTAGGGTTAGGGGACGGGGACGGTTTAGGGTACAGGTTAGGGTACGACAATGGTTTAGGGTGAGCGTGCGTGTTAGGGTACGGGTTAGTGTTAGCGTACGGGTTAGGATTAGGGGACGGGTGAGGGTAAGGCTTCGGGTAATGGTTAGGGTTAGGGTTAGGGTTAGGGTTAGGTTTAGGGGACGGGGATGGGGACGGTTTAGGGTACAGTTTAGCGTACGACAACGTTTTAGGGTGAGCGTTTATGTTAGGGTACGGGTTAGTGTTACCGTACGGGTTAGGATTAGGGGACGTGTGAGTGTAAGGCATCAGGTAAGGGATAGGGTTAGGGTTAGGGTTAGGGGACGGGGACGGGGACGGTTTAGGGTACATGTGAGTGTACGACAACGGTTTAGAGTGAGCGTACGTGTTAGGGCACTGGTTAGTGTTAGCGTACGGATTAGGATTAGGAGACGTGTTAGGGTAAGGCTTCGGGTAAGGGTTAGGGTTAGGTTTAGGGTTAGGGTTAGGTTTAGGGGACGGGGACGGTTTAGGGTACAGGTTAGGGTACGACATCGGTTTAGGGTGAGCGTACGTGATAGGGTACGTGTTAGTGTTAGGGAATGGGTTAGGATTAGGTGACGGTTTAGTGTAAGGCTTTGGGTAAGGCTTAGGGTTAGGGTTAGGGTTAAGGTTACGGGACGGGGATGGTTTCGGGTACAGGTTAGCGTTCGACAACGTTTTAGGGTGAGCGTACGTGTTAGGGCATGGGTTAGTGTTAGCGTACAGGTTAGGATTAGGGGACGGGTGAGGGTAAGGCTTCGGGTAAGGGTTAGGGTTAGGGTTAGGGTTAGGGGACGGGGACGGGGACGGGGACGGTTTAGGGTACAGGTTAGCATACGAAAACGGTTTAGGGTGAGCGTATGTGTTAGGGTACGGATTAGTGTTAGCGTACGTGTTAGTATTAGGGGAGGGGTGAGGGTAAGGCTTCGGGTAAGGGTTAGGGTTAGGGTTAGGGTTAGGGTTAGGTTTAGGGGATGGGGACGGTTTAGGGTACATGTTAGGGTACGACAACGGTTTAGGGTGAGCGTACGTGTTAGGGTACAGTTTAGTGTTAGCGTACGGTTTAGGATTAGGGGACGGGTCAGGGTAAGGCTTTGGGTAAGGGTTAGGTTTAGGGTTAGGGTTAGGATTAGGGGACGGGGACGGGGACGGTTTAGGGTACAGGTTAGGGTACGACAACGGTTTAGGGTTAGCGTATATGTTAGGGTACGGGTTAGTGTTAGCGTACGGGTTAGGATTAGGGGACGGTTTAGGAAAAGGCTTCGGGTAAGGGTTAGGGTTAGTGTTAGGGTTAGGGTACGGGGACGGTTTAGGGTACAGGTTAGGGTACGACAACGGTTTAGGGTGAGCGTACGTGTTAGGGTACAGATTAGTGTTAGCGTACAGGTTTGGATTAGGTGACGGGTGAGGGTAAGGCTTCGGGTAAGGGTTAGGGATAGGGTTAGGGTTAGGGTTAGGGGACGGGGACGGGGACGGTTTAGGGTACAGGTTAGGGTACGACAACGGTTTAGGGTGAGCGTACGTGTTAGGGTACGGGTTAGTGTTAGCGTACGGGTTAGGATTAGGGGACGGGTGAGGGTAAGGCTTCGGGTAAGTGTTAGGGTTAGGATTAGGGTTAGAGTTAGGGTTAGGGGACGGGGACGGTTTAGGGTACAGGTTAGGGTACGACACGGTTTAGGGTGAGCGTGCGTGTTAGGGTACGGGTTAGTTTTAGCGTAAGGGTTAGGATTAGGGGACGGGTGAGGGTAAGGCTTCGGGTAAGGGTTAGGGTTAGGGTTAGGGTTAGGGTTAGGGGACGGGGATGGGGACGGTTTAGGGTACAGGTTAGGGTACGACAACTGTTTAGGGTGAGCGTACATGTTAGGGTACGGGTTAGTGTTAGCGTACGGGTTAGGATTAGGGGACGGGTTAGGGTAAGGCTTCTGGTAAGGGTTAAGGTTAGGGTTAGGGTTAGGGTTAGGGTACGGGGACGGTTAGGGTACAGGTTAGGGTACGACAACGGTTTAGGGTGAGCGTACGTGTTAGGGTACGGATTAGTGTTAGCGTACGGGTTAGGATTAGGTGACGGGTGAGGGTAAGGCTTCGGGTAAGGTTTAGGGTTAGGGTTAGGGGACGGGTACGGGGATGGGGACGGGGACGGTTTAGGGTACAGGTTAGGGTACGACATGGTATAGGGTGAGCGTACGTGTTAGGGTACGGGTTAGTGTTAGCGTACGGGGTAGGATTAGGAGACGGGTGAGGGTATGGCTTCGGGTAAGGGTTAGGGTTAGGGTTAGGGTTAGGGTTAGGGGACGGGGAAGGGGACGGTTTAGGGTACAGGTTAGGGTACGACAACGGTTTATGGTGAGCGTACGTGTTACGGTACGGTTTAGTGTTAGCGTACGGGTTAGGATTAGGGGACGGGTGAGGCTAAGGCTTCGGGTAACGGTTAGGGTTAGGGTTCGGGTTAGGGTTAGGGCACGGGGACGGTTTAGGGTACAGGTTAGGGTACGACAACAGTTTAGGGTGAGCGTACGTGTTAGGGTATGGGTTAGTGTTAGCGTACGGGTTAGGATTAAGGGACGGGTGAGGGTAAGGCTTCGGGTAAGTGTTAGGGATTGGGTTAGGGTTAGGGTTAGGGGACGGGGACGGGGACAGTTTAGGGTACAGCTTAGGGTACGACAACGATTTAGGGTGAGCGTACGTGTTAGGGTACGGGTTAGGGTTAGCGTACGGGTTAGGAGTAGGGGACGGGTGAGGGTAAGGATTCGGGTAAGGGTTAGGGTTAGGGTTAGGGTTAGGGGACGGGGACAGTTTAGGGTACAGGTTAGCGTTCGACAACGTTTTAGGGTGAGCGTACGTGTTAGGGCATGGGTTAGTGTTAGCGTACAGGTTAGGATTAGGGGACGGGTGAGGGTAAGGCTTCGGGTAAGGGTTAGGGTTAGGGTTAGGGTTAGGGTTAGGGGACGGGGACGGGGACGGTTTAGGGTACAGGTTAGCGTACGAAAACGGTTTAGGGTGAGCGTATGTGTTAGGGTACGGATTAGTGTTAGCGTACGTGTTAGTATTAGGGGAGGGGTGAGGGTAAGGCTTCGGGTAAGGGTTAGGGTTAGGGTTAGGGTTAGGGTTAGGTTTAGGGGATGGGGACGGTTTAGGGTACATGTTAGGGTACGACAACGGTTTAGGGTGAGCGTACGTGTTAGGGTACAGTTTAGTGTTAGCGTACGGTTTAGGATTAGGGGACGGGTCAGGGTAAGGCTTTGGGTAAGGGTTAGGTTTAGGGTTAGGGTTAGGGTTAGGGGACGGGGACGGGGACGGTTTAGGGTACAGGTTAGGGTACGACAATGGTTTAGGGTTAGCGTATATGTTAGGGTACGGGTTAGTGTTAGCGTACGGGTTAGGATTAGGGGACGGTTTAGGATAAGGCTTCGGGTAAGGGTTAGGGTTAGTGTTAGGGTTAGGGTACGGGGACGGTTTAGGGTACAGGATAGGGTACGACAACGGTTTAGGGTGAGCGTACGTGTTAGGGTACAGATTAGTGTTAGCGTACAGGTTTGGATTAGGTGACGGGTGAGGGTAAGGCTTCGGGTAAGGGTTAGGGATAGGGTTAGGGTTAGGGTTAGGGGACGGGGACGGGGACGGTTTAGGGTACAGGTTAGGGTACGACAACGGTTTAGGGTGAGCGTACGTGTTAGGGTACGGGTTAGTGTTAGCGTACGGGTTAGGATTAGGGGACGGGTGAGGGTAAGGCTTCGGGTAAGTGTTAGGGTTAGGATTAGGGTTAGAGTTAGGGTTAGGGGACGGGGACGGTTTAGGGTACAGGTTAGGGTACGACACGGTTTAGGGTGAGCGTACGTGTTAGGGTACGGGTTAGTGTTAGCGTAAGGGTTAGGATTAGGGGACGGGTGAGGGTAAGGCTTCGGGTAAGGGTTAGGGTTAGGGTTAGGGTTAGGGTTAGGGGACGGGGATGGGGACGGTTTAGGGTACAGGTTAGGGTACGACAACTGTTTAGGGTGAGCGTACATGTTAGGGTACGGGTTAGTGTTAGCGTACGGGTTAGGATTAGGGGACGGGTTAGGGTAAGGCTTCTGGTAAGGGTTAAGGTTAGGGTTAGGGTTAGGGTTAGGGTACGGGGACGGTTAGGGTACAGGTTAGGGTACGACAACGGTTTAGGGTGAGCGTACGTGTTAGGGTACGGATTAGTGTTAGCGTACGGGTTAGGATTAGGTGACGGGTGAGGGTAAGGCTTCGGGTAAGGTTTAGGGTTAGGGTTAGGGGACGGGTACGGGGATGGGGACGGGGACGGTTTAGGGTACAGGTTAGGGTACGACATGGTATAGGGTGAGCGTACGTGTTAGGGTACGGGTTAGTGTTAGCGTACGGGGTAGGATTAGGAGACGGGTGAGGGTATGGCTTCGGGTAAGGGTTAGGGTTAGGGTTAGGGTTAGGGTTAGGGGACGGGGAAGGGGACGGTTTAGGGTACAGGTTAGGGTACGACAACGGTTTATGGTGAGCGTACGTGTTACGGTACGGTTTAGTGTTAGCGTACGGGTTAGGATTAGGGGACGGGTGAGGCTAAGGCTTCGGGTAACGGTTAGGGTTAGGGTTCGGGTTAGGGTTAGGGCACGGGGACGGTTTAGGGTACAGGTTAGGGTACGACAACGGTTTAGGGTGAGCGTACGTGTTAGGGTATGGGTTAGTGTTAGCATACGGGTTAGGATTAAGGGACGGGTGAGGGTAAGGCTTCGGGTAAGTGTTAGGGATTGGGTTAGGGTTAGGGTTAGGGGACGGGGACGGGGACAGTTTAGGGTACAGCTTAGGGTACGACAACGATTTAGGGTGAGCGTACGTGTTAGGGTACGGGTTAGTGTTAGCGTACGGGTTAGGAGTAGGGGACGGGTGAGGGTAAGGATTCGGGTAAGGGTTAGGGTTAGGGTTAGGGTTAGGGGACGGGGACAGTTTAGGGTACAGGTTAGCGTACGACAACAGTTTAGGGTGATCGTACGTGTTAGGGTACGGGTTAGTGTTAGCGTACGTGTTAGGATTAGGGGACGGGTGAGAGTAAGGCTTCGGGTAAGGGTTAGGGCTAGGGTTAGGGTTAGGGTTAGGGGACGGGGACGGTTTACTGTACAGGTTAGGGTACGACAACGGTTTAGGGTCAGCGTACGTGTTAGGGTACGGGTTAGGATTGGTGACGGGTTAGGGTAAGGCTTCGGGTGAGTGTTAGGGTTAGACTTAGGTTTAGGGGACGGGGACGGGGATGGTTTAGGGTACAGGTTACGGTATGACAAAGTTTTAGCGTGAGTGTACGTGTTAGGGTACGGGTTAGTGTTAGCGTACGGTTTTGGATTAGGGGACGGGTTAGGGTAAGGCTTCGGGTAAGGTTTAGGGTTAGGGTTAGGGGACGGGGACAGGGACGGGGACTGTTTAGGGTACAGGTGAGGGTACGACAACGGTTTAGGGTGAGCGTACGTGTTAGGTCACTGGTTAGTGTTAGGGTACGGGTTAGGATTAGGGGATGGTTTAGGGTAAGGCTTTGGGTAAGGGATAGAGTTAGGTTTAGGGTTAGGGTTAGGTTTAGGGTACGGGGACGGTTTAGGGTACAGGTTAGGGTACGACAACGGTTTAGGGTGAGCGTACGTGTTAGGGTATGTGTTAGTGTTAGGGTACGGGTTAGGATTAGGTGACGGTTTAGGGTAAGGCTTTGGGTAAGGCTTAGGGTTAGGGTTAGGGTTAAGGTTAGGGGACGGGGACGGTTTAGAGTACAGGTTAGCGTTCGACAATGTTTTAGGATGAGCGTACGTGTTAGGACATGGGTTAGTGTTAGCGTACAGTTTAGGATTAGTGGACGGGTTAGGGTAAGGCTTCGGGTAAGAGTTAGGTTTAGGGTTAGGGTTAGGGTTAGGAGACGGGACAGTTTAGCGTACAGGTTAGGGTACGACAACGGTTCAGGGTGAGCGTACGTGTTAGGGTATGGATTAGTGTTAGCGTACGTATTAGGATTAGGGGACGGGTTAGGATAAGGCTTTGGGTAAGGGTTAGCGTTAGGGTTAGGGTTAGGTTTAGGGGACGGTGACAGTTTAGGGTAGAGTTTAAGGTATGACAAAGTTTTAGGGTGAGTGTACGTGTTAGGGTACGGGTTAGTGTTAGCGTACGGGTTAGGATTATTGGACGGGTTAGTGTAAGGCTTCAGGTAAGGGTTAGTGATAGGGTTAAGGTTCGGGTTAGTGTTAGGGGACGGGGACGGCTTAGGGTACAGGTTAGTGTACGACAACAGTTTAGGTTGAGCATACGTGATAGCGTACGGGTTAGGATTGGTGACGGGTTAGGGTAAGGCTTCGGGTGAAGGTTAGGGTTATGGTTAGGGTTAGGGTTAGGGGGCGGGGACGGGGACGGTTTAGGGTACAGGTTAGTGTACGACAACCGTTTAGGGTGAGCGTACGTGTTAGGGCATGGGTTAGTGTTAGCGTACGGGTAGGATTAGGACACGGGTTAGGGTAAGGCTTCGGGTAAGGGTTAGGGTTACGGTTAGGTTTAGGGTTAGGGTTAGGGGACGGGGACTGTTTAGGGTACAGGTTAGGGTACGACAACGGTTTAGGGTGAGCGTACGTGTTAGGGTACGGGTTAGAGTTAGGGTACGGGTTAGGATTAGGGGATGGTTTAGGGTAAGGCTTTGGGTAAGGCTTAGGGTTAGGGTTAGGGTTAGGGTTAGGGGACGGGGACTGTTTAGGGTACAGGTTAGTGTACGACAACGGTTTAGGGTGAGCGTACGTGTTAGGGTACGGGTTAGTGTTAGCGTACGGGTTAGGTTTAGGGGACGGGTTAGGGTAAGGCTTTGGGTAAGGGTTAGTGTTAGGGTTAGGTTTAGGGGAACGGGACGGTTTAGGGTATATTTTAGGGTAAGACAACGTATTAGGGTGAGTGTACGTGTTAGGGTATGGGTTAGTGTTAGCGTACGAGTTAGGATTAGTGGACGGGTTAGGGTAAGGCTTCGGGTAAGGTTTAGGGATAGGGTTAGGGTTAGAGGACGGGGACGATTTAGGGTACAGGTTAGTGTACGACAACAGTTTAGGGTGAGCATACGTGATAGCGTACGGGTTAGGATTGGTGACGGGTTAGGGTAAGGCTTCGGGTGAGGGTTAGGGTTAGGCTTAGGTTTAGGGGACGGGGACGGGGATGGTTTGGGTACAGGTTAGGGTATGACAACGTTCTAGGGTGAGTGTACGTGTTAGGGTACGGGTTAGTGTTAGCGTACGGTTTTGGATTAGGGGAAGGGTTAGGGTAAGGCTACGGGTAAGGTTTAGGGTTAGGGTTAGGGGACGGGGACGGGGACGGGGACGGTTTAGGGTACATGTGAGTGTACGACAACGGTTTAGAGTGAGCGTACGTGTTAGGGCACTGGTTAGTGTTAGCGTACGGGTTAGGATTAGGGGACGTGTTAGGGTAAGGCTTCGGGTAAGGGTTAGGGTTAGGTTTAGGGTTAGGGTTAGGTTTAGGGGACGGGGATGATTTAGGGTACAGGTTAGTGTGCGACAACGGTTTAGGGTGAGCGTACGTGATAGGGTACGTGTTAGTGTTAGGGTACGGTTTAGGATTAGGTGACGGTTTAGGGTAAGGCTTTGGGTAAGACTTAGGGTTAGGGTTAGGTTTAAGATTAGGGGACGGGGATGGTTTAGGGTACAGGTTAGCGTACGACAACGTTTTAGGGTGAGCGTACGTGTTAGGGCATGGGTTAGTGTTAGCGTACAGGTTAGGATTAGGGGACGGGTTAGGGTAAGGCTTCGGGTAAGGGTTAGGTTTAGGGTTAGGGTTAGGGTTAGGAGACGGGACGGTTTAGGGTACAGGTTAGGGTACGACAACGGTTCAGGGTGAGCGTACGTGTTAGGTTATGGATTAGTGTTTGCGTACGGGTTAGGATTAGGGGACGGTTTAGGATAAGGCTTTGTGTAAGGGTTAGGGTTAGGGTTAGGGTTAGGTTTAGGGGACGGGGACGGTTTAGGGTACAGTTTAAGGTATGACAAAGTTTTAGGGTGAGTGTACGTGTTAGGGTACGGGTTAGTGTTAGCGTACGGGTTAGGTTTAGTGGACGGGTTAGTGTAAGGCTTCGCGTAAGGGTTAGTGATAGGGATAGGGTTCGGGTTAGGGTTAGGGGATGGGGACGGTTTAGGGTATAGGTTAGGGTACGAAAACGGTTTAGGGTGAGCGTACGTGTTAGGCTACGGCTTAGTGTTAGCGTACGGGTTAGGATTAGGGCACGGGTGAGGGTAAGGCTTCGGGTAAGGGTTAGGGTTAGGGTTAGGGTTAGGGTTAGGGGACGCAGACGGGGACGGGGATGGTTTAGGTTACAGGTTAGGGTACGACAACGGTTTAGGGTGAGCGTACGTGTTAGGGTATTGGTTAGTGTTAGCGTATGGTTTAGGATTAGGAGACGGGTGAGGGTAAGGCTTCGGGTAAGGGTTAGGTTTAGGGTTAGGTTTAGGGTTAGTGTTAGGGTTAGGGGACAGTGACGGATTAGGGTACAGGTTAGTGTACGACAACGGTTTAGGGTGAGCGTACGTGTTAGGGTACGGGATAGTGTTAGCGTACGGTTAGGATTAGGGGATGGGTGAGGGTAAAGCTTCAGGTAAGGTTTAGGGTTAGGGTTAGGGTTAGGGTTAGGGTTTGGGTTAGGGGACGGGGACGGGGAGGGTTTAGAGTACATGTTAGGGTACGACAAGTGTTTAGGGTGAGCGTACGTGTTAGGGTACGGGTTAGTGTTAGCGTACGGGTTAGGATTAGGGACGGCTGAGGGTAAGGCTTCGGATAAGGGTTAGGGTTAGGGTTAGGGTTAGGTTTAGGGTTAGGGTTAGGGGACGGGGACGGTATAGGGTACAGGTTAGTGTACGAAAACGGTTTAGTGTGAGCGTACGTGTTAGGGTACGGGTTAGTGTTAGCGTACGGGTTACGATTAGGGGACGGGTGAGGGTAAGGCTTCGGGTAAAGGTTAGGGTTAGGGTTACGGTTACGGTTAGGGTTAGGGGACAGGGACAGTTTAGGGTACAGGTTAGGGTACGACAACAGTTTAGGGTGAGCGTACGTGTTAGGGTACGGGTTAGTGTTAGCGTACGGGTTAGGATTCGGGGACGGGTGAGAGTAAGGCTTCGGGTAAGGGTTAGGGTTAGGGTTAGGGTTAGGGTTAGGGGACGGGGACGGTTTAGGGTACAGGTTAGGGTACGACAACGGTTTAGTGTGAGCGTACGTGTTAGGGTACGGGTTAGTGTTAGCGTACGTGTTAGGATTAGGGGACGGGTGAGGGTAAGGCTTCGGGTAAGGGTTAGGGTTAAAGATAGGGTTAGGGTTAGGGTTAGGGGACGGGTACGGTTTAGTGTACAGGTTAGGGTACGACAACGGTTTAGGGTGAGCGTACGTGTTAGGGTACGGTTTAGTGTTACCGTAAGGGTTATGATTCGGGGACGGGTGAGGGTAAGGCTTCGGGTAAGGGTTAGGGTTAGGGTTAGGGTTAGGGGACGGGGACGGGGACCGGGACGGTTAAGGGTACAGTTTACGGTACGACAACGGTTTAGGGTGAGCGTACGTGTTAGGGTACGTGTTAGTGTTAGCGTAAGGGTTAGGATTAGGGGACGGGTGAGAGTAAGGCTTCGGGTAAGGGTTAGGGTTAGGGTTAGGGTTAGGGTTAGGGGACGGGGACGGTTTAGGGTACAGTTTAGAGTACGACAACGGTTTAGGGTGAGCGTGCGTGTTAGGGTACGGGTTAGTGTTAGCGTACGGGTTAGGATTAGGGGACGGGTGAGGATAAGGCTTCCAGTAAGGTTTAGGGTTAGGGTTAGGGTTAGGGAGCGGGGACGGGGACGGGGACGGTTTAGGGTATAGGTTAGGGTACGACAACGGTTTAGGGTGAGCGTACGTGTTAGGGTACGGGTTAGTGTTAGCGTACGGGTTAGGATTAGGGGACGGGTGAGGGTAAGGTTTCGGGTAAGGTTTAGGGTTAGGGTTAGGGTTAGGGGACGGGGACGGTGACGGGGACGCTTTAGGGTACAGGTTAGGTTACGACAACGGTTTAGGGTGAGTGTACGTGTTAGGGTACGGGTTAGTGTTAGCCTACGGGTTAGGATTAGGGGACGGGTGAGGGTAAGGCTTCGGGTAAGGGTTAGGGTTAGGGTTAGGGTTAGGGTTAGGGTTAGGGTTAGGGGACGGGGACGGTTTAGGGTACAGGTTAGTGTACGACAACGGTTTAGGGAGAGCGTACGTGTTAGGGTACGGGTTAGTGTTAGCGTATGGTTTAGGATTAGGGGACGGGTGAGGGTAAGGCTTCGGGTAAGGGTTAGGGTTAGGGTTAGGGTTAGGGGACGGGGACGGGGACGGTTTAGGGTACAGGTTAGCGTACGACAACGGTTTAGGGTGAGCGTATGTGTTAGGGTACGGATTAGTGTTAGCGTACGTGTTAGTATTAGGGGAGGGGTGAGGGTAAGGCTTCGGGTAAGGGTTAGGGTTAGGGTTAGGGTTAGGGTTAGGGGACGGGGACGGTTTAGGGTACAGTTTAGAGTACGACAACGGTTTAGGGTGAGCGTGCGTGTTAGGGTATGGGTTAGTGTTAGCGTACGGGTTAGGATTAGGGGACGGGTGAGGATAAGGCTTCGGGTAAGGTTTAGGGTTAGGGTTAAGGTTAGGGAGCGGGGACGGGGACGGGAACGGTTTAGGGTACAGGTTAGGGTACGACAACGGTTTAGGGTGAGCGTACGTGTTAGGGTACGTGTTAGTGTTAGCATACGGGTTAGGATTAGGGGAGGGGTGAGGGTAAGGCTTCGGGTAAGGGTTAGGTTTAGGGTTAGGGTTAGGGTAAGGGGACTGGGACGGGGACGGTTTAGGGTACAGGTTAGGGTACGACAACGGTTTAGGGTGAGCATACGTGTTAGGGTACGGGTTAGTGTTAGCGTACGGGTTAGGATTAGGGGACGGGTGAGGGTAAGGTTTCGGGTAAGGTTTAGGGTTAGGGTTAGGGTTAGGGGACCGGGACGGTGACGGGGACGCTTTAGGGTACAGGTTAAGTTACGACAACGGTTTAGGGTGAGTGTACGTGTTAGGCTACGGCTTAGTGTTAGCGTACGGGTTAGGATTAGGGGACGGGTGAGGGTAAGGCTTCGGGTACGGTTAGGGTTAGGGTTAGGGTTAGGGTTAGGGGACGGGGACGGGGACGGTTTAGGGTACAGGTTAGTGTACGACAACGGTTTAGGGAGAGCGTACGTGTTAGGGTACGGGTTAGTGTTAGCGTACGGTTTAGGATTAGGGGACGGGTGAGGGTAAGGCTTCGGGTAAGGGTTAGGGTTAGGGTTAGGGTTAGGGGATGGGGACGCTTTAGGGTACATGTTAGGGTACGACAACGGTTTAGGGTGAGCGTACGTGTTAGAGTACAGTTTAGTGTTAGCGTACGGGTTAGGATTAGGGGACGGTTCAGGGTAAGGCTTTGGGTAAGGGTTAGGTTTAGGGTTAGGGTTAGGGTTAGGGGACGGGGACGGGGACGGTTTAGGGTACAGGTTAGGGTACGACAACGGTTTAGGGTTAGCGTACATGTTAGGGTACGGGTTAGTGTTAGCGTACGGGTTAGGATTAGGGGACGGTTTAGGATAAGGCTTCGGGTAAGGGTTAGGGTTAGGGTTAGGGTTAGGGTACGGGGACGGTTTAGGGTACAGGTTAGGGTACGACAACGGTTTAGGGTGAGCGTACGTGTTAGGGTACAGATTAGTGTTAGCGTACGGGTTTGGATTAGGTGACGGGTGAGCGTAAGGCTTCGGGTAAGGGTTAGGGATAGGGTTAGGGTTAGGGTTAGGGGACGGGGACGGGGACGGTTTAGGGTACAGGTTAGGGTACGACAACGGTTTAGGGTGAGCGTACGTGTTAGGGTACGGGTTAGTGTTAGCGTACGGGTTAGGATTAGGGGACGGGTGAGGGTAAGGCTTCGGGTAAGTGTTAGGGTTAGGATTAGGGTTAGAGTTAGGGTTAGGGGACGGGGACGGTTTAGGGTACAGGTTTGGGTACAACACGGTTTAGGGTGAGCGTACGTGTTAGGGTACGGGTTAGTTTTAGCGTAAGGGTTAGGATTAGGGGACGGGTGAGGGTAAGGCTTCGGGTAAGGGTTAGGGTTAGGGTTAGGGTTAGGGTTAGGGGACGGGGATGGGGACGGTTTAGGGTACAGGTTAGGGTACGACAACTGTTTAGGGTGAGCGTACATGTTAGGGTACGGGTTAGTGTTAGCGTACGGGTTAGGATTAGGGGACGGGTTAGGGTAAGGCTTCTGGTAAGGGTTAAGGTTAGGGTTAGGGTTAGGGTACGGGGACGGTTTAGGGTACAGGTTAGGGAACGACAACGGTTTAGGGTGAGCGTACGTGTTAGGGTACGGATTAGTGTTAGCGTACGGGTTAGGATTAGGTGACGGGTGAGGGTAAGGCTTCGGGTAAGGTTTAGGGTTAGGGTTAGGGGACGGGTACGGGGATGGGGACGGGGACGGTTTAGGGTACAGGTTTGGGTACGACATGGTATAGGGTGAGCGTACGTGTTAGGGTACGGATTAGTGTTAGCGTACGGGGTAGGATTAGGAGACGGGTGAGGGTATGGCTTCGGGTAAGGGTTAGGGTTAGGGTTAGGGTTAGGGGACGGGGAAGGGGACGGTTTAGGGTACAGGTTAGGGTACGACAACGGTTTAGGGTGAGCTTACGTGTTAAGGTATGGTTTAGTGTTAGCGTATGGGTTACGATTAGGGGACGGGTGAGGGTAAGGCTTCGGGTAACGGTTAGGGTTAGGGTTCGGGTTAGGGTTAGGGCACGGGGACGGTTCAGGGTACAGGTTAGGGTACGACAACGGTTTAGGGTGAGCGTACGTGTTAGGGTATGGGTTAGTGTTAGCGTACGGGTTAGGATTAAGGGACGGGTGAGGGTAAGGCTTCGGGTAAGGGTTAGGGTAAGGGTTAGGGTTAGGGGACGGGGACGGGGACAGTTTAGGGTACAGGTTAGGGTACGACAACAGTTTAGGGTGAGCGTACGTGTTAGGGTACGGGTTAGTGTTAGCGTACGGGTTAGGATTAGGGGACGGGTGAGGGTAAGGCTTCGGGTAAGGGTTAGGGATAGGGTTAGGGTTAGGGGACGGGGACGGGGATAGTTTAGGGTACAGCTTAGGGTACGACAACGATTTAGGGTGAGCGTACGTGTTAGGGTACGGGTTAGTGTTAGCGTACGGGTTAGGAGTAGGGGACGGGTGAGGGTAAGGATTCGGGTAAGGGTTAGGGTTAGGGTTAGGGTTAGGGGACGGGGACAGTTTAGGGTACAGGTTAGCGTACGACAACAGTTTAGGGTGATTGTACGTGTTAGGGTACGGGTTATTGTTAGTGTACGTGTTAGGATTATGGGACGGGTGAGAGTAAGGCTTCGGGTAAGGGTTAGGGCTAGGGTTAGGGTTAGGGTTAGGGTTAGGGGACGGGGACGGTTTACTGTACAGGTTAGGGTACGACAACGATTTAGGGTGAGCGTACGTGTTAGGGTACGGGTTAGGATTGTTGACGGGTTAGGGTAAGGCTTCGGGTGAGTGTTAGGGTTAGGCTTAGGTTTAGGGGACGGGGACGGGGATGGTTTAGGGTACAGGTTAGGGTATGACAAAGTTTTAGCGTGAGTGTACGTGTTAGGGTACGGGTTAGTGTTAGCGTACGGTTTTGGATTAGGGGACGGGTTAGGGTAAGGCTTCGGGTAAGGTTTAGGGTTAGGGTTAGGGTTAGGGGACGGGGACAGGGACGGGGACTGTTTAGGGTACAGGTGAGGGTACGACAACGGTTTAGGGTGAGCGTACGTGTTAGTTCACTGGTTAGTGTTAGGGTACGGGTTATGATTAGGGGATGGGTTAGGGTAAGGCTTTGGGTAAGGGTTAGGGTTAGGTTTAGGGTTAGGGTTAGGTTTAGGGTACGGGGACGGTTTAGGGTACAGGTTAGGGTATGACAACGTTCTAGGGTGAGTGTACGTGTTAGGGTACGGGTTAGTGTTAGCGTACGGTTTTGGATTAGGGGAAAGGTTAGGGTAAGGCTACGGGTAAGGTTTAGGGTTAGGGTTAGGGGACGGGGACGGGGACGGGGACGGTTTAGGGTACATGTGAGTGTACGACAACGGTTTAGAGTGAGCGTACGTGTTAGGGCACTGGTTAGTGTTAGCGTACGGGTTAGGATTAGGGGACGTGTTAGGGTAAGGCTTCGGGTAAGGGTTAGGGTTAGGTTTAGGGTTAGAGTTAGGTTTAGGGGACGGGGACGATTTAGGGTACAGGTTAGTGTGCGACAACGGTTTAGGGAGAGCGTACGTGATAGGGTACGTATTAGTGTTAGGGTACGGTTTAGGATTAGGTGACGGTTTAGGGTAAGGCTTTGGGTAAGACTTAGGGTTAGGGTTAGGTTTAAGATTAGGGGACGGGGATGGTTTAGGGTACAGGTTAGCGTACGACAACGTTTTAGGGTGAGCGTACGTGTTAGGGCATGGGTTAGTGTTAGCGTACAGGTTAGGATTAGGGGACGGGTTAGGGTAAGGCTTCGGGTAAGGGTTAGGTTTAGGGTTAGGGTTAGGGTTAGGAGACGGGACGGTTTAGGGTACAGGTTAGGGTACGACAACGGTTCAGGGTGAGCGTACGTGTTAGGTTATGGATTAGTGTTTGCGTACGGGATAGGATTAGGGGACGGTTTAGGATAAGGCTTTGTGTAAGGGTTAGGGTTAGGGTTAGGGTTAGGTTTAGGGGACGGGGACGGTTTAGGGTACAGTTTAAGGTATGACAAAGTTTTAGGGTGAGTGTACGTGTTAGGGTACGGGTTAGTGTTAGCGTACGGGTTAGGTTTAGTGGACGGGTTAGTGTAAGGCTTCGGGTAAGGTTTAGTGATAGGGATAGGGTTCGGGTTAGGGTTAGGGGCCGGGGACGGCTTAGGGTACAGGTTAGTGTACGACAACAATTTAGGTTAAGCGTACGTGATAGCGTACGGGTTAGGATTGCTGACGGGTTAGGGTAAGGCTTCGGTTGAGGGTTAGGATTAGGGTTAGGTTAGGGTTAGGGGACGGGGACGGTTTAGGGTACAGGTTAGTGTACGACAACGGTTTAGGGTGAGCGTACGTGTTAGGGCATGGGTTAGTGTTAGCGTACGTGTTAGGATTAGGGGACGGGTTAGGGTAAGGCTTCGGGTAAGTGTTAGGGTTAGTTTTAGGGTTAGCGTTAGGGTTAGGGTTAGGGCTAGGGGACACGGATGGTTTAGGGTTCAGGTTAGGGTACGACAACGCTTTAGGGTGAGCGTACGTGTTAGGGCACGGGTTATTGTTAGCGTACGGGTTAGGATTGGGGACGGGTTAGGTTCAGGCTTCGGGCAAGGGTTAGAATTAGGGTTACGTTTAGGGTTAGGGTTAGGGTTAGGGAACGGTTTAGTGTACAGATTAGAGTACGACACCGGTTTAGGATGAGCATACGTGTTAGGGTACCATTTAGTATTAGCGTACGGGTTAGGATTAGGGGACGGGTGAGTGTAAGGCTTCGGGTAAGGGTTAGGGTTAGGGTTAGGGATAGGTTTAGGGTTAGGGTTAGGGGACAGGTACGGTTTAGGGTATAGGTTAGGGTACGACAACGGTTTAGGGTGAGCGTACGTGTTAGGCTACGGCTTAGTGTTAGCGTACGGGTTAGGATTAGGGCACGGGTGCGGGTAAGGCTTCGGGTAAGGGTTAGGGTTAGGGTTAGGGTTAGGGTTAGGGGACGGAGACGGGGACGGGGATGGTTTAGGTTACAGGTTAGGGTACGACAACGGTTTAGGGTGAGCGTACGTGTTAGGGTATTGGTTAGTGTTAGCGTACGGTTTAGGATTAGGAGACGGGTGAGGGTAAGGCTTCGGGTAAGGGTTAGGGTTAGGGTTAGGTTTAGGGTTAGTGTTAGGGTTAGGGGACAGTCACGGTTTAGGGTTACAGGTTAGGGTACGACAACGGTTTAGGGTGAGCGTACGTGTTAGGGTACGGGTTAGTGTTAGCGTACGGGTTAGGATTAGGGGATGGGTGAGGGTAAAGCTTCGGGTAAGGTTTAGGGTTAGGGTTAGGGTTAGGGTTAGGGTTAGGGTTTGGGTTAGGGGACGGGGACGGGGAGGGTTTAGAGTACATGTTAGGGTACGACAAGTGTTTAGGGTGAGCGTACGTGTTAGGGTACGGGTTAGTGTTAGCGTACGGGTTAGGATTAGGGGACGGCTGAGGGTAAGGCTTCGGATAAGGGTTAGGGTTAGGGTTAGGTTTAGGGTTAGGGTTAGGGGACGGGGACGGTTTAGGGTACAGTTTAGTGTACGAAAACGGTTTAGTGTGAGCGTACGTGTTAGGGTACGAGTTAGTGTTAGCGTACGGGTTACGATTAGGGGACGGGTGAGGGTAAGGATTCGGGTAAAGGTTAGGGTTAGGGTTACGGTTAGGGTTAGGGTTAGGGGACAGGGACAGTTTAGGGTACAGGTTAGGGTACGACAACAGTTTAGGGTGAGCGTACGTGTTAGGGTACGGGTTAGTGTTAGCGTACGGGTTTGGATTCGGGGACGGGTGAGAGTAAGGCATCGGGTAAGGGTTAGGGTTAGGGTTAGGGTTAGGGGACGGGGACGGTTTAGGGTACAGTTTAGGGTACGACAACGGTTTAGTGTGAGCGTACGTGTTAGGGTACGGGTTAGTGTTAGCGTACGTGTTAGGATTAGGGGACGGGTGAGGGTAAGGCTTCGGGTAAGGGTTAGGGTTAAAGATAGGGTTAGGGTTAGGGTTAGGGGACGGGTACGGTTTAGTGTACAGGTTAGGGTACGACAACGGTTTAGGGTGAGCGTACGTGTTAGGGTACGGTTTAGTGTTACCGTCCGGGTTATGATTCGGGGACGGGTGAGGGTAAGGCTTCGGGTAAGGGTTAGGGTTAGGGTTAGGGTTAGGGGACGGGGACGGGGACGGGGACGGTTTAGGGTACAGTTTACGGTACGACAACGGTTTAGGGTGAGCGTACGTGTTAGGGTACGTGTCAGTGTTAGCGTAAGGGTTAGGATTAGGGGACGGGTGAGAGTAAGGCTTTGGGTAAGGGTTAGGGTTAGGGTTAGGGTTAGGGTTAGGGGACGGGGACGGTTTAGGGTACAGTTTAGAGTACGACAACGGTTTAGGGTGAGCGTGCGTGTTAGGGTACGGGTTAGTGTTAGCGTACGGGTTAGGATTAGGGGACGGGTGAGGATAAGGATTCGGGTAAGGTTTAGGGTTAGGGTTAGGGTTAGGGAGCGGGGACGGGGACGGGGACGGTTTAGGGTATAGGTTAGGGCACGCCAACGGTTTAGGGTGAGCGTACGTGTTAGGGTACGGGTTAGTGTTAGCGTACGGGTTAGGATTAGGGGACGGGTGAGGGTAAGGTTTCGGGTAAGTTTTAGGGTTAGGGTTAGGGTTAGGGGACGGGGACGGTGACGGGGACGCTTTAGGGTACAGGTTAGGTTACGACAACGGTTTAGGGTGAGTGTACGTGTTAGGGTATGGGTTAGTGTTAGCGTACGGGTTAGGATTAGGGGACGGGTGAGGGTAAGGCTTCGGGTAAGGGTTAGGGTTAGGGTTAGGGTTAGGGTTAGGGTTAGGGGACGGGGACGGGGACGGTTTAGGGTACAGGTTAGTGTACGACAACGGTTTAGGGAGAGCGTACGTGTTAGGGTACGGGTTAGTGTTAGCGTACGGTTTAGGATTAGGGGACGGGTGAGGGTAAGGCTTCGGGTAAGGGTTAGGGTTAGGGTTAGGGTTAGGGTTAGGGGACGGGGACGGGGACGGTTTAGGGTACAGGTTAGCGTACGACAACGGTTTAGGGTGAGCGTATGTGTTAGGGTACGGATTAGTGTTAGCGTACATGTTAGTATTAGGGGAGGGGTGAGGGTAAGGCTTCGGGTAAGGGTTAGGGTTAGGGTTAGGGTTAGGGTTAGGTTTAGGGGATGGGGACGGTTTAGGATACATGTTAGTGTACGACAACGGTTTAGGGTGAGCGTACGTGTTAGGGTACAGTTTAGTGTTAGCGTACGGGTCAGGATTAGGGGACGGGTCAGGGTAAGGCTTTGGGTAAGGGTTAGGTTTAGGGTTAGGGTTAGGGTTAGGGGACGGGGACGGGGACGTTTTAGGGTACAGGTTAGGGTATGACAACGGTTTAGGGTTAGCGTACATGTTAGGGTACGGGTTAGTGTTAGCGTACGGGTTAGGATTAGGGTTAGTGTTAGGGTTAGGGTACGGGGACGGTTTAGGGTACAGGTTAGGGTACGACAACGGTTTAGGGTGAGTGTACGTGTTAGGGTACAGATTAGTGTTAGCGTACGGGTTTGGATTAGGTGACGGGTGAGGGTAAGGCTTCGGGTAAGGGTTAGGGATAGGGTTAGGGTTAGGGTTAGCGGACGGGGACGGGGACGGTTTAGGGTACAGGTTAGGGTACGACAACGGTTTAGGGTGAGCGTACGTGTTAGGGTACGGGTTAGTGTTAGCGTACGGGTTAGGATTAGGGGACGGGTGAGGGTAAGGCTTCGGGTAAGTGTTAGGTTTAGGATTAGGGTTAGAGTTAGGGTTAGGGGACGGGGACGGTTTAGGGTACAGGTTAGGGTACGACACGGTTTAGGGTGAGCCTACGTGTTAGGGTACGGGTTAGTTTTAGCGTAAGGGTTAGGATTAGGGGACGGGTGAGGGTAAGGCTTCGGGTAAGGGTTAGGGTTAGTGTTAGGGTTAGGGTTAGGGTTAGGGGACGGAGATGGGGACGGTTTAGGGTACAGGTTAGGGTCCGACAACTGTTTAGGGTGAGCGTACATGATAGGGTACGGGTTAGTGTTAGCGTATGGGTTAGGATTAGGGGACGGGTTAGGGTAAGGCTTCTGGTAAGGGTTAAGGTTAGGTTTAGGGTTAGGGTTAGGGTACGGGGACGGTTTAGGGTACAGGTTAGGGTACGACAACGGTTTAGGGTGAGCGTACGTGTTAGGGTATGGATTAGTGTTAGCGTACGGGTTAGGATTAGGTGACGGGTGAGGGTAAGGCTTCGGGTAAGGTTTAGGGTTAGGGTTAGGGGACGGGTACGGGGATGGGGACGGGGACGGTTTAGGGTACAGGTTAGGGTACGACATGGTATAGGGTGAGCGTACGAGTTAGGGTACGGGTTAGTGTTAGCGTACGGGTTAGGATTAGGGGACGGGTGAGGGTAAGGTTTCGGGTAAGTTTTAGGGTTAGGGTTAGGGTTAGGGGACGGGGACGGTGACGGGGACGCTTTAGGGTACAGGTTAGGTTACGACAACGGTTTAGGGTGAGTGTACGTGTTAGGGTATGGGTTAGTGTTAGCGTACGGGTTAGGATTAGGGGACGGGTGAGGGTAAGGCTTCGGGTAAGAGTTAGGGTTAGGGTTAGGGTTAGGGTTAGGGTTAGGGGACGGGGACGGGGACGGTTTAGGGTACAGGTTAGTGTACGACAACGGTTTAGGGAGAGCGTACGTGTTAGGGTACGGGTTAGTGTTAGCGTACGGTTTAGGATTAGGGGACGGGTGAGGGTAAGGCTTCGGGTAAGGGTTAGGGTTAGGGTTAGGGTTAGGGTTAGGGGACGGGGACGGGGACGGTTTAGGGTACAGGTTAGCGTACGACAACGGTTTAGGGTGAGCGTATGTGTTAGGGTACGGATTAGTGTTAGCGTACATGTTAGTATTAGGGGAGGGGTGAGGGTAAGGCTTCGGGTAAGGGTTAGGGTTAGGGTTAGGGTTAGGGTTAGGTTTAGGGGATGGGGACGGTTTAGGGTACATGTTAGTGTACGACAACGGTTTAGGGTGAGCGTACGTGTTAGGGTACAGTTTAGTGTTAGCGTACGGGTCAGGATTAGGGGACGGGTCAGGGTAAGGCTTTGGGTAAGGGTTAGGTTTAGGGTTAGGGTTAGGGTTAGGGGACGGGGACGGGGACGTTTTAGGGTACAGGTTAGGGTACGACAACGGTTTAGGGTTAGCGTACATGTTAGGGTACGGGTTAGTGTTAGCGTACGGGTTAGGATTAGGGTTAGTGTTAGGGTTAGGGTACGGGGACGGTTTAGGGTACAGGTTAGGGTACGACAACGGTTTAGGGTGAGTGTACGTGTTAGGGTACAGATTAGTGTTAGCGTACGGGTTTGGATTAGGTGACGGGTGAGGGTAAGGCTTCGGGTAAGGGTTAGGGATAGGGTTAGGGTTAGGGTTAGCGGACGGGGACGGGGACGGTTTAGGGTACAGGTTAGGGTACGACAACGGTTTAGGGTGAGCGTACGTGTTAGGGTACGGGTTAGTGTTAGCGTACGGGTTAGGATTAGGGGACGGGTGAGGGTAAGGCTTCGGGTAAGTGTTAGGTTTAGGATTAGGGTTAGAGTTAGGGTTAGGGGACGGGGACGGTTTAGGGTACAGGTTAGGGTACGACACGGTTTAGGGTGAGCCTACGTGTTAGGGTACGGGTTAGTTTTAGCGTAAGGGTTAGGATTAGGGGACGGGTGAGGGTAAGGCTTCGGGTAAGGGTTAGGGTTAGTGTTAGGGTTAGGGTTAGGGTTAGGGGACGGAGATGGGGACGGTTTAGGGTACAGGTTAGGGTCCGACAACTGTTTAGGGTGAGCGTACATGTTAGGGTACGGGTTAGTGTTAGCGTATGGGTTAGGATTAGGGGACGGGTTAGGGTAAGGCTTCTGGTAAGTGTTAAGGTTAGGTTTAGGGTTAGGGTTAGGGTACGGGGACGGTTTAGGGTACAGGTTAGGGTACGACAACGGTTTAGGGTGAGCGTACGTGTTAGGGTATGGATTAGTGTTAGCGTACGGGTTAGGATTAGGTGACGGGTGAGGGTAAGGCTTCGGGTAAGGTTTAGGGTTAGGGTTAGGGGACGGGTACGGGGATGGGGACGGGGACGGTTTAGGGTACAGGTTAGGGTACGACATGGTATAGGGTGAGCGTACGAGTTAGGGTACGGGTTAGTGTTAGCGTACGGGGTAGGATTAGGAGACGGGTGAGGGTATGGCTTCGGGTAAGGGTTAGGGTTAGGGTTAGGGTTAGGGTTAGGGGACGGGGAAGGGGACGGTTTAGGGTACAGGTTAGGGTACGACAACGGTTTAGGGTGAGCTTACGTGTTAGGGTACGGTTTAGTGTTAGCGTATGGGTTACGAT